>NW_027625806.1:0-6704 GCF_034508935.2 Berghia stephanieae
AAAAATTTCAGCATTCAAAACCCTTTTCAAAATATATATGTTTTTTGGCATAACTTTCATTTTCAATAATTTTAAACCATCAAATCCTAAATTTTTGGACATTCAAAATTGGGAAAAATGGATTAAAATGATAGTTTTACTCAAACTATCATTTAATGTGAAAAATGATAAACCATTAAGTTTGACAATACGCCTATAATTTGTCTCAGAGAAAAATGTAATTATAGGGATGGGGTAAAAGTGACCTGGGTAAACTACGGATATAGTCGGTGTTAGGGTTGAGTGAGTTAATGCCATAGAGATTGCTCATGATCGTCTGAAATTTAGGACGACATTTCGTAATTCTACGATCAATTTCGTATGGTAGGCAAGTCCGTCATAGGATAAACGTTCTATCGGCTTGTTTAAATGTAATCCTATTTAATCTATTATCCCTAGCACAATGCTCTATTATAATATATATAGTTATACCGACTCTCATGAACAGTTGAAATCATTTTTCTATTTATATCAATCACTCCTCTCTCTCTCTCCTCTCTCTCTCTCTCTCTCTCTCTCTCAGACACACCAGACAACACACACACGCACACACACACACACACACACACACACACACACACACTCATACTCTATCTATCTATCTATCTGGCGCTGATGTTGACCTTGGTGTGTTGCAAGCGCCTTAAATCCCTTAAAACAAAAACAAAACATTTCTATCTATCTATCTATCTATCTATCTATCTATCTATCTATCTATCTATCTTCTATCTATCTATCTTCTATCGATCTAACATCTATCTATCTTTCTATCTACTATCTATGCTATCTAATCTATCTATCTATCTATCTATTTATATCTATCTATCTATCTGTCTATCTATCTATCTATCTTATCTATCTATCTATCTATCTATCTACTATCTATCTATCTATCTAGTCTACTTACTATCTACCTATTATCTATCTCTTCTATCTATCTATCTATTCTATTCTATCTATACCTATCATATCTATCTATCTATCTATCTATCTATCTATCTATCATCTATCTATCTATCTATCTATCTATACCTATACCTATCTATCTATCTATCTATCTATCTATCTATCTATCTATTATCTATCTATCATCTATCTATCTATCTATCTATCTCTCTCACACACAGCCCGCACACATACACATACACACATAAACACACACATATAATATAATCATCACACCACCAGCACATCTCATTTTTGTCGTCATCGTCATTTTGGATCAACGTCAAAACATTATAATCGAAACCATCATCAACAGTCCATCCACCATTTTTGTTGAGAGCAAGGCCACCCATCGAGTCGAAAGTTATGCAAGGACAGAACACCTAAAGGTGAAGGCTTATTAATAATAATAATAACAGTAATAACAATGATGATAATAATAGTAATAATAATAGTAATAATAATAATAATAATAATAATAATAATAAAAAATAATAATAATAATAATAATGATATAACGATATAATGATAAATTTTAATAATAATAATATAAAAATTAATAATAATAATAATAATAATAATAATAATAATAAAAATAATAATTATGATGATGTTTGATGATGATGATGATAAAAATTTAATAATAATAATAATAATAATAATAATAATAATTAATATAATAAAAATAAAAAAATAATAAAAATAATAATAATAATAAAAATTTATAAAATAATAATAAAAAATAATAATAATAATAATAAGCTCATCATCATCTTTCATTCATGGTCTCATCATTTTTACCGCGGTAAATTTTCCATATTCAAACATCTTTGTTGCCTTTTTCAATAACATGAAAAATAATCCATAAACGAAACTGGTTTTAATCTATCAAATATTTCCTATAAAATAAGTCCAACTATTTGTCTTAAAACCAGCCTCTGTATTGCATATTCAAAAAAAAGGGAAAGGGAGTTCCAAATAGAATGGGGCCAGAATGAGAAAAGACCACACCAACCGTTTAAATAGGGCCCAAAAATTTCATTTATTTAGTTACTTCTTCCCACTGGCTACCGTTCAAGTAATGTAAACAATCCACCGTCAGCAACTGATAAGAGCTGTCAAGACGGGGTGCAAGGGCAATAATTATGTCTGCAGGTAAAAACTCATCGCTTTGAATTTCTCTCCGGGAGAGAGTAGTAGAAATTTCATTCAAAATACTAAATTTTTTCCCCAGCCCGTTGTTGACGCAGCTTTCTTTCTCATAATTTTCAAATATTATGGATACAAAGGCCAATTTTTCCTTACAAAAACACAATTATTTTTGTTTACATCATAAATGGTAATTTTGTGTTTTGCTCTTTTGAATAATCAGAGATTTTTTAAAATAAATTTTAAAATTATAAGGTTTAGAATATTTAAAATTCAAAATATAAACCAACACTTTTTACCATCAAGTGTGAGGGATCAGAAAAATTTAGATAAATTTATCTTTCATATGATATATACTTTATTATGTAGTTTCGGGGATTTAAGATAAGGATGGGAAAGGAATCTCAATAATTATTTTAATATCAACAAAAGGAAAAATATTTCATGATATTTTAGAAACCAATAATAAAACTAGAATAGTGATGATAAGAACATTTATTTAATTTGATTTCATTGAATTTAAGCAGAAATTTTGGGATATTCTTAAATTACTTATTTATGTTCTGTTCAGGTCATGGGAGAGACACACTGAAGACAGTCATCACCCCATTTAAAATGAAATATGTCGAATTTGTTGTGAAGAGTTACAGAGCCGTGCTGAGAGGATTAAAAGACTCTAAAACGTTTATCAACAATTAACTATAAATATAAATGAGAAATTCTGACATATTTCAATATTTTTAAATTCGCGAAAAATGTATTCTTGCTGATACATAATTTAAAGAAAAAGCGATGCAGGTATTGATACCTTTGGTTTCTGTGAGGAAAACTCTGAACAAGAAACAATACTTAATGAAGTAATATGATCCTATCTTTCACCAGTGATGGCTGTATGCAGTCTTATGGACACAAAAATTTAAAAAGGTGCAAGTCAAGTAATATAAAAGAGTAATGGGCATGGATATCTCAAAAATAAGGTTATGACAGTTCTAAGAACTCTTTAAGTTTTCTTTGGGGTTTTGATTGTCTTAAATGAAGTCCTTATATAACAATTTTTTGGAATCATATCATTCGTGGATTCTGGAATAAATATAAAGTTATCACATTTGACTTGTTTCTGGTTTATTAAAAAAATTCTATTGGACAATGCTTGATTGGATTTCAGTTTTACCTTACTCAAAATCCTTAATTTTACGTACAGGTGAAATGATATCTCAAAAAACGCCTCAATCTACTGGTAATAAAATTTATATGTCTACATTTTACAGATATTCAACATCATTTCCATTACTTTTGTTTTAAAATCAAAGTGTTGAACATTTTTAAAAAATTCTCTTAAAAATTTTAATTCACTTAAATTTATGATCCATTTCATGGGTTATCCCTCTTGCTTTTTAACAACATCATAATTATGATTAAATTAGCAATGACTATGAGAAAATGTTTTTTTTTCTTTTTGAGGAAAATTTTAGTCTGAAATCAAAACCCTATCTCCACTGAGTAAAAATGTTTTGAATTTGAAAATCCATTCATAATAAATAAGCTATGCAGTTTCAAAGGTGTCATTTATTTGATGACCCGCAAAGAGGAAAAAAAACGCGAAAATATGGGACGCTTTTTCGGCATTTATTTCGACCTTTGGTTGTATCTTGCGTAATAAGTGGATTAAAAGATTGAAAATTTGGCAATTTTATGGCAAATTTGATAGAGAATATGATGAAATCATTAGAAGAGTTATAACTTATATATAAACACACACACACAGAGACACACACACACACAGAAGAGAGAGAGAGAGAGAGAGAGAGAGAGAAGAGGGGAGAGAGAGTAGAGAGAGAAGAGAGAGAGAGAGAGAAGAGAGAGAGAGAGAGAGAGAGAGAGGATTGCGTACGTAAACAAAAGAAATATAGAAGGAAAAGAGAAATTGGACAAGGGACAAAGGTTACGGATAGAACGTGACTTGGAACACAATAATTAAACCCATGCTGAGATTGTAGATCATATTGCATTCGAAAACTTTTAACATTATAATTTCTTAAATTCTTGTAAATTAAACAGTCAATTATCAGCTGTTTATTGAACCCAAACGCAATGGCAGACGATAAACACCCCTCTGCCAGTGAGACCGCGCAGACATTTTGACTATCATGAACTTTAAAACGAGATCAACCAATCAGAAAGCGCTTTGCCACGACTCGCTCAGCCGCTGTTTGGTGCCAAATCGTTTTGAACTTGTGATTCGGGCTGTAGGGGGCAAAATGGCTTTGTCTTTACAAACGAAGAACAAATTAGGATAGTGTTTTGAAAATACGGGAAAAGTACTCGTCATATTCATATGAAATTTTACAACCTAAAGAAAGAAATGTTCATGTATTACCTTGTCAGCGACAAAACCTACACGCCCGGTAGTTTTAGAAATATTTTACATCCAAAGAGTAAAAATCTATTTTAACGGTTTTTCTGGTAATCATCGAGTTTTGTCGCTGGACATAACTAAAATGACCTTTTTTCTAACTGTGTGCCAACTTTCAGTCATATTCATCGATAAACAGAGTCGTAATTAATTTTTTAAAATAGCATATACCAAACGGCTTCGTCCCATATTTTGTCGCAAATTTGGGCACTTCGTGAGCGAAAAAGAGGCACAAAGATTTTGTGCGGGATAGTCATTGCTAATTAAATAATCAATGAAAACTCTGTTAATAAGCTGTTTGGTAGTATAATATATTTTGCTACACTTAATAACGGCATCATTACATAGTTTGAAATTCAGAAAAATCGGTCAAAACGGAGAAAAAATTGTCTCCATCTCTCAGTGTAAGCTATGACTCACTCATCCTAGACTGACTAGATTTTACCTGGCGAACTAAACTGAAAGCGATAACGCCAGTGACCATCAGAAAAAAATTGGGAGCCTTTTTTTGTGAACAGTTATCGGAGATGATCACTAGATCTTACTCACTCAATCCTAGAGATTTTTGCTACTTTTCAAAACTGAAAAAAGGTATTAAAAATGAGCATGTACATAGATAGTTCATAGATAGTTTTATTCGACTACCACTAATAATGTAAACACAAAAACATTAACTTCTTGATATTATGCCTGTAATTTGTCTCATAAAAATGTAATAAATATGCATGGGTAAAAGTAACCCTGGTACACTACGGATATAGTCGGTGTTAGGTTGAGTGAGTTAAAGTTCTGGAGGGAGGGTACAATGGAATAAGGTTTCATAAATCTGAAGGAGCAGTTTTGTTGATGCATTTAAAGCAAAGAACAGCAATGTTGTATTTGAGTCTTATTTCAACAGGTAGCCAGTAAGTGACAATAAAATGGATGAAATATTATGATTATGATCTCTTGCCCTTCTTGTTGCTTCTTCTTCTTCTTTTTCTTTCTTCTTCTTCTTCTTCTTCTTCTTCTTTCTTCTTCTTCTTCTTCTTCTTGTTCTTCTTTTTCTTCTTCTTCTTCTTCTTCTTCTTCTTCTTCTCCTTTCTCATCATCATCATCATCATCATCATCATCATCATCATCATCATCATCATCATCATCATCACCATCATCATCATCATCATCATCATCATCATCATCATCATCATCATCATCACCATCATCAGATCATCATCATCATCATCATCATCATCATCATCATCATCATCATCATCATCATCATCATCATCATCACCATCATCATCATCATCATCATCACATCATCATCATCATCATCATCATCAAGAACAACCAATCATTACTGGTCCAATAATACAAACGAAGGGTCTTCAGACGTCCTTGACACCGATGTGGACCATGGTCTGGATGAAAGACCTCTGCCGCAACTTTACACAATCTCAAAGGCTGACACCATCCAAGGCGAGTGATTTTTCCTGTATAATCGTTGTTGTTGTCGTTGTTGTTATTGTCGTCGTCATCACCGTTGTCGTTGTCATTCAGAGTGTCCTGTACTACTACTACTACTACTACTACTAACTACTACTACTACTACTACTACTACTACTACTACTACTACACACTACTACTACTACTGCTGCTGCTACTGCTACTACTACTACAACTTCTTATTCTCTTCTTCTCGTCCTCTTCTACTTCATCATCATCATCATAATCATCATCATCATCAACTTCTTCTTCTTCTTCTTCTTCTCTTCTTCTTCTCTTCTTCTTCTTCTTCTTCTTCTTCTTCTTCTTCTTCTTCTTCTTCTTCTTCTTCTTCTTCTTCCATGGCTCCTTTACTCACATTCTCTCATCGTACTCAGGTGAAAATGAGTACCTGGCCGTTAACAGCGTTGTCTTTGTCCGAAAAAATGTAATATCGCCTAACAGGCGTCATGTCCCGTCCTTCATGTTAAATGTTCTGTTGGCCTGGGACCCCTTGTAAAGCGCTTTGAGCACATTTAGTGATAATGCTCTATATAAAGCTCATTTTTTTAAACAAACCAACTTACCACTTTTTTCTGCCTGTTGTCTAAACTGTTAGTGTAGTCATTTGCTCGGTCAGTAGCATGCCAGCTGTGTCAACCTTGGGTTTTTTATCACGAACCATCTCTTGTTT
>NW_027625808.1:0-6703 GCF_034508935.2 Berghia stephanieae
GTCATTTTAATTTTTTAGCTTTTGGCTGAAAGGGTTTTAGGCCTGAAACATTTCCAAATTAGATTTGACTAAAAAACATTTTTCATGAGTATCTAGGAGTCAGGAGACTTTGAAATGATAACCTACTTTAATCTTATATCTTTTTTTTTTTTTTGTTTTGTGTTCTCACTTTTCTTTTTATTTTGCATTTGAATTTCCAAAAATAATAAAAAAATGTTCTTTAATTAAGAGGACAAAATATAGATGCTAAAATGATCTTCAATAATGTCAAAGATGCATTTTTCAAAATTATGTTTTTAAAAAATCCCATTACTTATGCTTTTTTTTTTTTTTTTTTTTGTTTTTGGTGCCATTTTCATTTTTATTTGCTTAATTTTCATTCAAATCAGCACAGTGGGTTTTGCTATGTCGGTCACGATGTTTCATTTGATGTTTAAATTTTTTGTTGCGGGATTAGTCCGATGGTTTATGGAATGAAAGAAGCCAAGAAAGCAGGGGTTCTGTTGATTGGTCTACTATATACAAAGAAATTGCCGCCGCAGGTAAGTAGCATGTCTTTGTTTTAAAGGTGCCAGACCAATGTTTTTTTTTACTTATACCCTGTAAATATCGGATTGTGCAGCTATGGGTCCAGTGGTATGACACTCACTTTTGGATTGGAAGGTCCTGGGTTCGAGCCTCGCTCAGCGCATAGTGAGTCCTTGGAGAAGACTCTTTACTCACATTCTCTCACCGAATCATGTGTAAAATGAGTGCCGGCCGTTAAAACACCCGTTGTCTCTACCTTAGTAGAGGCGTCATGTCCCGCATAACAATTAAATATTGCTGTTGGCCGGGACCCTTGTAAAGTGCTTTTAGCAGTTTAGTGGATGTTGCACAAAATAAAAGCTCAATTTTAGTTTTTTTTTGGTTTTTAAAAAAAATTTCAATAAGGGTCTTGATGACTCAGTGAGGACACATTTAACACTGTAAAGAGACAGCGGTCAACTTTGGTGAATTTTTTTTTTTTTTCTTTGACTCTCCTGTTCACCCAGAAGTGATTGAGTCCGCTTGGTTTTTTGGGGCATTATTTGCAACAGAATAGCATCCAATCCAAAGGGTAGAAAAGCAATTGCTGTTATAAGTTGAATGCTATAGAAAAACAGGAAAAACTCCAACTTGATGCCTCTGAAGGACTTTCTTAGCACGCATTTGATATTTAGAATTATTCATTCCAATTTACAGGGGTTTTTTGGGGTTTTTGTTTGGTTTTTTTTTGGGTTTTTTTTTTCCTCCAATTTAACCTTTACATCCAATACCACATTATGGCAACAGACAACATGGTTATAAATGGATGAAATTCAATTTTATATAGGTTGATGCATAATACCAAAAATTTTAAATGTAATGGTATCTTTGGAGATGGGAAAATTTTCATTTTATAACGAATTATCCACTAGTACAATTTTCTTTTTAAATGTGGATTTGATATTGTTGTAAGGCAGAAAAGGGAATAATTATGGAATTAAAATTTTTGTTTCACTCCAGTTTGTTTAGTTTTTTTTCGTTTATTATTGTTTTTTTTGGTGGAGAGATATTGTTTTGTTTGTATTTTTTTTAAATAGGTTTTACTATAACTCCATTTTCAACACAATCTGGGATGTCTTTCGTTTTGAAGTCCATATTTTAATGTAATTGATGTTTTCTGCATTTCAAAAAAAAATTCTCCTCGAAATTGGCTTTTTTTTAATTTGTTCCTACACAATATAATGAATTTTGATTTTCGTTATTTTTATTCATTTATTTTCAACTTCATCTTGTTCCTTTGTTTTGATTTTTTTTTTAGGGATCGTCAGTTCTCTGGATATGGGATGTCCAACTGGAGTTTTGAATTGATCACTGTGTCGCTGTAAGTGTTCCTTTTATCTTGGAAAAAATGTGTGTTATTGTCACTTTCTTAAACAATAATCCAGATATGATTTTTCTTTTTTTTTTCTCATGCCATATTGAGAGAGCTTTTGTAGCTCGATAAAAATTTCCATTTGATAAATATTGATAGATTTAGTTGGTTTGTCTAGTTCCAATTGCCCTTTTAATTTTATACCCCATCTTTTGTCACGAGGGTGGGAGCGGGGTATTTTGAGTATTTATATGATTAGTGTTCTTCCTTTTTTCTTCTTTTTTTAAAAAATATGTTTTATAAATTATTTTTTTATATTATATATATAGGTATACCATGTCCAAAACAACGGCTGTGATATTTATCTTTCTGTTTTCCATCATGCTTGGTCTTAGAACGATTCGTAAGTTACTTGCAGTTTTCTTTTTTGATTTATAGACAAATAGAGAGAGAGTGATTAGAATATATTACAAGTTTTTACATACTGCTGTTGTGGATTTTATGAATAGAGATGAAATAGAATCTGAAATAGAAAATGAACATCTGGAAAAGAATTGTTTGGTGCCAAATATAATTTTTATAATCTCATTTGAAAATATTTTTCAAAAATGTATTTGTAGGTTTTATTTCTGAATAGGCTGTACAAATATTGGATTGTTTAGAGCAGCTCTAACTTATTTTTTGTTCTTGTAAAAAGATTCGTAGGATAGACTTTCTTTGTTTTAAAGACTAAAAAATGTTCATCTTCCATTACATTGGAGAAAAAAAAATCCTTTTAAAAAAAAATTGACGTCATTGAAATACCCAAGCCTTTTAAATTGCATTGAAATTATTGGCCAAACTCTTTCAGCTGTATAACGTGGTAAATTGTTACTTATTTTTATTTTTCCTGTATAACTGATGATTTAGTTATTTCAATCGTTTTAAAAAAATGGGTCTTTACTTTCGTTTTTAAATCTTTTTTTGATCCCTATTTTGGGGAAATTTAAAAAAAGGCTGACACTTCAAACCCATTGACTAAGAGTGGAAAATTTTAATTTGTTGCTCCGCACAGTATAATGATCCATTACAACATTCACATTTTTTACTCTATCCGTTCTATCAGCTGGCTGAGATTGTAAAATCATAGAGTATGTCCTTCAGATCAGTGAAACCTATGGAGCCCAAGCTTATTCCCCTTTTTATAACTTTTAAAATGGCCCAAAAGCAATTTTGCTATGCTATCTACGGTTGGATGCTAGTCTTTCACAAAGTTATTTTTGCTAGATTTAACAGACCCAGCTCCCGAAACACTGGTGGATAGACAGGGGTGGGGGGAAAAGGGGTCAGAAAAAATCTCCCACTTTACTCAGGATCAATCTTAGTCCCTTTGTCTGTGAAGAGAGTCCCTGCCAACTGAGCCATCGGGACTCTCTGTAGAATCTTGGATGTTCAATAAATTGTTCAAAATTCAAGATGGCCACCATCTGTGACTTTTATCTTTTTTCCCCTCTCCCCCCCCCCCCCTTCTCTCTCTCTCTCTCTCTCTCTCTCCTCTCCTCTCTCTTCCCTCTCCCCCCTCTCCCCTCCTCTCTCTCTTCTCTCTCTCTCTCTCTCTCTCTCTCCTCCTCTCTCTCTCCTCTCTCTCTCTCTCTCTGCCTGGGTTTTTTAAAGAAAGCACGCTTTCAGCACACAATACCTCTTAAAATACCAAAGATGCTTATTATTTTATTTATTTTTTTTCCACAGAGATGGAGCTTTACTGGTTATTGTTGCCAAATCTTCCTTTGGGCCCTTTTTCCCTGTTTACCTTCCAGTCAACCCAATTTAACTTGAATGGTTTTATTTCTAGTCATGACAGCATCATTTTTATCGGTTTTTAGATGGTCTTTAGCACAGCTACTGATGCAAAAAAGATGAGTTGGGTGAAGAATGTTTTATTAATTGTTTTAAATATATTTTTTTTTTTCACTGGGGTTTTTTAAATTTTATTCTGACTATTTCACCAACAAAATCGAAATACATATTTAACCTTTTGGAAACCCCAGAATAAATATTTTGCTTTTGCATCCCATTAGATTTGGAGCCTCCCAATTTTATCAGAGACATTGATAAATGAAAAACGTTTTAAATCAAATCAGAAATCATACCTTTTCAAATTTTTAATTAAGTTACATTACTTCTGTGTATGACATAATAAATGATTTTAGTTATGAGAATGTGTGTTTGTGTATACTCTATGTTGTCCAGTGTCTTTTAGGTCTGAGTTGGGCACTGATGGGGTCAATATCAATTATTAAGGTTATTTTGAAATTACATGGACTTTGCCGCCTGATAGTTTGAAATTGATCATAGCCACTTCAAAATTTAGATTTGAAATAAAAGAAATTGGTGAGAAAAAAGTCTTAAAGGAATAATATATATTGCTTTGTTGTTTTTGTTTAATTTGAGCATACATATTTGTCCTTTTCCCCTGACTGTCATTTATTATTTAAGTCAACATTTGAGGTTGAATGCAATCATTGTATAATTTTAATGCACTCCCATTTATCTGGGTTATCAAGCCTGGAAATGAGATTTCATATGGGCAGGCAGGGCAGGGAAATTTTTTTTTCCTAAATTTACTCCTAACTTTTACCTCTTCCTTCAAAAGTAAATATATAGATTTTTACTTTGGGGAGGGTTAGCAGATCTGTTTCAACCCTTTATTTTAGAACTCCAAAAGGATTGTCACTGGTGGGTTCCTGACCTCCCATAGTGGGCAGGGAGGGTACTTGTTGTGTCTTCTATCCCCCTATGTCTGTTTACCAACTTGCTTTCTGTCTGTCTCTTGGAATGAGATTAAATTAGTTTTGTCCTGGCCCTGTCCGGATACCCGGCTGGGAGGGAAAACACTCAAATGTATAGTTTTGTTTTGGGTGATGATATTTTTTTCCTTGTAAATCATCTCTCTGTCATGGGACTGTATTATGTTTTGTTTATGTATTATATATTTGTAAACATTTTAGTGTGTTCCTCGTGGTGGGACCTGTGCTTGTGTTGGATGAGACTTTAGGTGATCTTAAATAAGTACACTGATAGTGTGCTCTTGGAATCCACATCTGTTCCCTATTTTCAATTCAATTCTCCTTTGTCTGGGCCCCCATTCTTGAATGCTTTTAATTTAATTTCTAGAACTTTTTACTATCCCATTTTCTTCCTTTTTACTGGCGCTGATATGACCTTAATGGTTGCAAGCGCCGTAAAACCCTTAAAAATAAAATAAATAATGATTGTCAAAACAAACTTTAGCAATGAAAACAATACAAACGTACACAGACCTTCCATTTAGACAGATTTGATTCGTTTTATGTACAAATTTTTTTTAGAATCCGAAATTGGTCAAATTACACTTTATCAATTCTAGTGAAACTTTAAAATAGAAATCACCTTTTTTGGGGTTTACACATTTAACCCAAAAAAAAAGTTATAATGTGGATTTTCCAAAAGAGCCTACATATTTTTTATTGTTATCTGTAAAAAGTGGCTGCACTTATTTATATGTGTTAAAATGCTATCCCTATTTACAGGCCTTCAGAATCCCATAGACATGATGTATCACATACAGCCATGGATGGGTGCTAGCATACTACCACTCTCTTCCAGCATGGAAGGTTAGTGTCACATGCCACTTTTATTTTTCTTCTTTTTTTTTGTTTCATTACATTATGCAATGATCTTTTCAGCACAGTCGCCTATACATTAACTTGTCACTCGTGTTTTAAGCGTAAAATACTTGTAATGAAATTCCTTCTTTAAAAATACGATTAGTGATTTGCAACTTCCACTTCGGAAGAGAATTGTTATTATTACTCCATATTTCAAAGAAAAACGAAATACATACAGAAATGGACATTGTTGGTGTTTTAATATTGTAGGAAATGTTTTAAGACTGTATATGAATGACCATGAATTGGATTCAATATGAAGGTTGCTTTGTGTGTTTTGATACTTTTATTTTTACCCTTGTGGTTTAATCTGAATAGAATATTTTATAAATTTTTATACCTTATGTATGTAAAGAAAAATTTTTATCAATTTTATTTTAAATCATGTACTCTATTAGATGAATAGTGACCTTGTTCCTACAATGAAGTTCGCCAAAGTTTGTTTTTTTTAATTAACACATTATTTCTAGTCCTTTGCTTGGAATATTCAGACAATAAAAAAACAGTGGAAAATAAAGGTTTTGGAAGCATTTGAAGTCAACTGTATTAGCATCAGTCTTGATTGAATAAAATTTTCCAGTCAGTTGACCATCTCACATGATGTCATGAATTAGGCATGTTTTTTGTTGTTGATATTTTTTTTCAAAACTTTAAGATTTCAGGGGGGAAAGAGGAAAAAAATTGGCATTAAATTGGTTAATTGGAACGTCGAATTAAGAAATTAAATAGCTGGCACCCCGTGTAAGATAAAGAACTGAAGAACTGTGTATGAAAGGGGCCAGACAAAACAAGAAAGAAAAATATAAGAAAAAAAACATCTCAAAAAAATCAGTCGACTGGGGATCGAGGTCAACTGATTTTTTGGGATGTTTTTAAAAAATTTTCTTTCTGCTTTTTGTGGTGCCTTCATACACACTTGTTCGATTCTTTATTTTAATTTGAGAAAGATTGGATGTGAAAGGATTGGGGGGGGGGGGGGGGAGGGGCATGGCCTCCAATGACTAATGGGATTCTTTTCCAATAAATTTGATGTGTACATAGCATCAGTGTACATAGCATCAGAGATGGGGGGCGAAGGGGGGGGGGGGGGGGGTGCATCAACGAATCTCTGAATTTTATGCATAGGGAAAAGAGGAAA
>NW_027625809.1:0-5000 GCF_034508935.2 Berghia stephanieae
TTTGCACGAGGAAAGCTACCGGGATGTTACTTTAACAGGCCTCCCTGTCCATTGTTTGAGTAGCTGGGTTGATATTTGATCTGGCAAAAATAATTACTCTACACTGGTTAAGCACTCTTTCAGGGGGTAGTAAAACAGTCCCTATCCGATTTCACAATACAGAATGTTTGACAAACAACCCCACTTACCATGGAAAAAATCCTCCACTATAATGATATAATACTTACTTAATGCAACAAGAGGGGAACAAGACTTCATACGATTTAGGCCTACAAAGTGATCTATTAGACCATTATTTTAGCCTTAAACATTCTCAAAATCGGGATGAAGTTAAGGAAACTTCCACAACAATTATGAAGAAAAGGCAGTAGTGTTATTTTTAAATACAAGAAAGTACCATCAGTACCGGGGTAGTTGAGATGCACTGTGAGTCCCCCTAAATAATATCACAGCCATCTATTGCATGTCTTTCAAAACTAGTACAATTCCCATAAGAATAGAATAGATGGATACATTATCCCATTATTATCATATTATAGTTTTCCCTATGACTGAACTGTGCCGCCTCTCTATTGAATGCCTGATCTTCAACGGTGCGTTATGGAGGACAAGTCAACAAATCTTCGCTCCACTAGAAAGAGAATTAGAAATCCGACCCATAGCACCGTCTTTGGTCACTGAATTTATCCGACTGTTTACCTTTGGCACACTCAGAATCTCCAACATTACGCTGTTCCTGCCTCGCAACCTTCTTCTGCAAGGCAGCCACCTGTTCTTCTAAGCTCATATAATGTTTCACAAGCTCATCTTTAGGCATACTTGCAAATCCTCCGCATGTATACTAGAGTAAAAATCAGCAAATTCCTTATCAATGTCTTTGACCCTAACCGGGTCAATCGCCCAAGATCAATTCTACTTGGGGTAAAAGTCACTAAATTTTAAGGCCGTATCATGAAAAATACCTTCGGGGAAGGAGAAGCACTAAATTCTGATTTAGAAAAAACCACTTGATGTATTTCCAAGACTATTTCATCCATTAAAAACTGAGTCGAGTTGAAAGAGCAACTGGAAATGTTACGAATTGATCCTCACCTCCCTCCTGGCGAAGAAGCGCAGTTGCATTCTCTTTCACTGCAGTTCAAGAACTTGCGTTTGAAGATGTTTCCAAATCTCCCGTGTCTGGTAAGGTTGAAATCCTGAACGATGTTTTGTGTCTGAACCTCCCTTATGTCCTGCTTCCATGACCATGGCTGCCGTGCCGAGTCTCTTGGAGCGAATTCTGCCACTACGAGGAAAAAACACTTGTTCCATCACAACTGATTCATATCTTGATTCGTCGGTGTTATCCGCGTCGATTGCCCTGTCGCTGCCACGGGATATTCTTCCCCGGGAATCGGATTTTTTCGCTCATCTTCGTTGTGTTGATGTTGCTGGCGGCAACACAGCGAGTCTGAAACGGAATCCAACGGCATGCATCCGAAGTCAACTTTGTCCGAATTATAATCAGCCATTGAAAAGTCCACTACCGTAGTAACGATCCGTTTCCACCGTCAAAATTTAGATTTTTCACAAATAGCCTACTTGGACGTCATATAAAAAAAAACACAAAACAGACAGTACAACTGCTGACCAAATATATTTGCATGTACGATCAGTGTACGACGTAGCCCGCAAACGTAGGACTGATGACAAATTTCGGGTCAGAATGGTATTTATACATGTGTGTCCCGGGAAGTATTACCGTAGTAAATGTTTTTAAGGGAATTTATTTTACATTTTATTTTGATCGCATTATAGTTTTTTTATTGTAAAGTTTTCTGTCTCAAATAATATATACACAATTTAGTCAAATAATGACATATTAAAAATTTAATTCAAGTAGACAAGATGATCGACCATGGCACTATTTTCCAGGCATAAACACAACAAGGGAAGTTACTGCGTTTTTGTTTTGATTTGATACAGAGAGGTTCATTTCGATTATTATTCATTTTTTATCGAAAAGTTTAATTATTCATTGATTCTTTAGAGATCATTAATCTTCAATTCACTCTCTTTCATGCATTTCTGATTTTCATGCATAAAAGTAACAATGATAATAAAAAAGAAATAACTGATCACGGAAGGGAAAACTACAAGGTGAAAGGTTAAGGTCGCTTACAACACAAAAACCTCAACATTCAACACACTCCGAGTACACATCAAGGGTTTTATCGCTTTAAGCTTATAATGTTACCGTCACACATTTGGGACACACACACACACACACACACACACACACACACAAAGCGCGCGCGCGCGCACACACACTGAATTTACTTAACATTAAACCCACACGCAATCATTTACGTGTCTGTTTGACAACTCATTTTAACTGAATGTTAATAAAAATATGTCATTTTCCAAAAATATTATGTTCATACCAGATAAATTGAATTGTCTTTAACAAAAAATAAATTTTGGGTTTTTAAAAAATGATATTTTACGTGAATAAGATTCACGTAAGTCGAAAATGTATTTTTTTGACTAACTTTCCCTAAATCCAGCCAAGATATTTAGTAACCCTAAGTTTGCAAAATCATAAACATTGATCGAATGATAGCAAATCTTGTCCATGCATTCTGTCTTTGAGGGTAAAATGCGCAAAGTGAGCTGAAGCACTTTGTACATATAGATTGTTCGAAGATGACGTCACTCCAGGCCCTTTGTCATTGTTTTTTGCCATCCGTTTATGAGCAATGCTCACTGAACTGAAATTAACCTGACTATAAACGTTCATGGATACACACATTTTTTGTGTGTTGGTTTCCCGTTATACTTCCGGATGCAATGTTATGAGCTTCTTACCAAGCGCATACTACTATAAAAATACTCATAAACGCGGATGGCAAAAAACAATAACAAAGACCTGAGTGACGTCATCTTCGACTATCTAACATTTCCGCATTTTCCTTTTGTTGCCTCACAAAACTCGCTATGTGGTCTTTGTGGTCCGCCACTCCGCTTTCGATCGGACGGTCCGGGGTTTCGAGCCCGCTGGGCACTATTTTAGTCTTAAAAAGGCTCTCTACTCACATTCTCTCACCGTACCAGAATAAAATGAGTGCCTGACCGTTAACAGCGTTGTCTCTGTAAGAAAAAAAGAATGTAAGATCGCCTATCATATCAGGCGTCATGCCCTCCTTCTACATGTTACGTGTTGCTGTTGGTCAGGATCCCTTATAGATATATGCAGATGACGTCACTCAGGCCTTTGTTATTTTTTTTTGCCATCCGCGTTTGTGAGTTGTTTCTCACTAAACGTATTAACCCTTTACTATAAACTTTTTCATGGTCCACACAGAGTTTGTGTGTTGGTTCCGTTATACTTCCGGATGGCAATGTTGGTTCTCTTGGCCAAGCGCATTCTATCTATAAAGCGCTTTGAGCACGTTTAGTGGATCTTGCACTATATAAAAGCTCGTTTGTTTTTTGTTTTTTTTTTTTTTTTTTTTTTTTTTTTTTTTTTTTTGTTTGTTTTTTTGTTTTTTGGGTTTTGTTTTTTTTTTTTTTTTTGGGGGGGGGGGTTTGTGTTTTTGTTATTTTTGTTGTTGTTGTTTTTGTTTTGTTTTTTGTTTGTTTGTTGTTGTTGTTTTTGTTTTTTTTTTTTTTGTTTTGTTTTTTGTTGTTTGTTTGTTTTTTAGGGGGAGAGAGTGTTGTTTTTCTCTCTAGCTACAACCCACCCGCTCTTTTTCCCCCACCACCAGTATAGGTAGTTAGTAGTAGTAGTATATATGGATAGTGTGGAAAATAGGTTTGTAGTAGTAGTAGTAGTAGTAGTAGTGAGTAGTAGTATAGTAGTAGTATAGTATAGTAGGGAGTAGTAGTAGTATAGTAGTAGTAGTAAGTACTAGTAGTAGTAAAATAGTAATAGTAAGTAGTAGTAGTAGTATAGTAGTAGTTATAGTAGTAGTAGTAGTAGTAGTAGTAGTATAGTAGTAGTATAGTAGTAAAGTAGTATAGTAGTAGTAGTAGTAGTAGTAGTAGTAGTAGTAGTAGATTAGTATATAGGTATTTCGTTCTTTTCTTTAAGTTTTTTTTTTTTCGAGCATTACTTGAAGCCGGCATGTGTTTTCCATGTCAAAGCGATTTGTTGGAGCGACTTTTTTACTTCGTCTACTCAATGTACTTGACCGAGTCTGGAAAAAAAAACAAAAAAAAAAAAACAGACTGTGCTTACCAAATGGGAAAAAACCCACCGATTTAACTAATGGCAAACGGTGAAAAGACCTAACGGGTTGCTTATGATCCCAGAGAGCAAGGTCTCGGCAAAGACCAAAAATTTAAAGTTCCCAAACGATCGATTATTGAAGGACGAGTTTTCTGGGCCAAAATTTTCAATACGTGTTTTTTCCAAAGTACAAGACCAAGAATCTTCTCGGGTACAAGTTCAGACGAAAAAGTGAAAGACTTTGCTATACTACACAAGACCTAAGATACAAAAGTCCTTTCTTCTAATGGGATGCCCGGCGAAATGGGAAAATTTGGGTTATCGGGTAAGGTCCGAATAATATAACCTTTTTATTTAAAAAAATAGGAAAGAAAAGCTTGGAAAAATGGAGTAAAGACCTTTTTCAAGTAACTCTACTATGTGCCGCTAAGATAGCTCGAACCATGTCCCTTCCGATCCGAAGGTCAGTGTCATACCACAAGGCCGCATATTAATCACAAGTGGAAAATGTCTTTAGGTCTATCTCGGAAATAAAAGTGAAGAAGCCCAGGGGTCAGCCGCAGTGAAACCCACAAATTGAGCGATAGGACCAAGTTTTTATTATAAAGAAAGAAGAAGAGGAGAGAATATGAACTACTCTTAAAAATGAATAATCTCGAACCCAGTCCTTTGGCTTATCCTCCGTCCATTTCGCCTTCAAACCCCCCCAAGAGAAATTGAGAGTTTTTTAGAATTTATGTAGAGCAATATCCACTAAATGTGCTCAAAAACCTTCAAAACGGTCCCTACC
>NW_027625810.1:0-6699 GCF_034508935.2 Berghia stephanieae
TTCGAGCCGAAATAAGTCCCACAACCCTTGTACCCAAATCACTGACTACGTCTAAGCGCAATTACGAGATGGAATCGGTTTGGACGAAAATTTCCCCGGGGGGGGGGACTAACTTATAAGCTTGGTAAAGTTGCCGGGGCTTTGATCCCGGGGGAAGGGGGAGACCTGGGTGGGGGGGGGGGGGGGAATGTGGTGAGAATTAGGTGCGCTTCATCGGGGGGTTTTTCTACACCCCAACTGTCCCCGTGGGGCAGAACCTGAGAGGGCAGACATCTATCGAAAATTTGGCTGGGACGTTTCTACCCGCGGTTTGCGACGGTGCACGAATGGGGGCCAACTTTGCTGTTGGGTCGATCGTCATAACAAAGAGTGTGAAAACCAAAAAGGGGCTGCTGCCCCAAGTCGTTGTTTTTTGATGGCTTGCGAGGATTAATTTTTTTCAAGCATTAATTAGTCTTAGTCCTCTTCATTTTTTGTTCCGTATGCAAAGCGTCAAACTTTGCCCGTCCATTCCTGTTACTACTATTTCAAATCAAATCCAAAAAAACATACCTGAACAGCGGGCATTTGTTGACTGCCACAAAAGGGACACAATATACGCTAAACATTTCTCATTGCCCATAAATAAATAACGTAACGAAAAACATTTGGCAAAAAATG
The DNA here is from genome assembly GCF_034508935.2 of Berghia stephanieae. Lineage (NCBI taxonomy): Eukaryota > Metazoa > Mollusca > Gastropoda > Nudibranchia > Aeolidiidae > Berghia > Berghia stephanieae. The sequence goes on from NW_027625810.1 coordinate 661, forward strand.
CATCATAACAGTTGATGTGTTGATGTTTAAAGAGGATAATGAATGAAAAAGAGATAGATGATGATGAGAGATGAAAAAATGAATAATGATATTATGATAAAATGATTACTCGGATCCGACTTCCTAATGTTACAAACATTTTTAAATAAATTCGATGGAATGGGTTAAGGTTTCAAATGTTTATTTTCAGCTATTGCAAACATACCTTACAAAAAAAATATTCCATCAAAAAATCAAGAAGAAAAATTAATAAAGGCAAAAGCAAAAATAATAATAATAATAAAAATAAAATAAAAAAATAATAATAATAATAATAATAAAAATAATAAAATAATAATAATAAAAATTTAAAAAATAATAATAAAAAAAATTAATAATAAATAAAAATAAATAAAAACAATAATAATTAATTTAATTATTAAAAGTAATGCCCAAAAAAAAAAAAGATTAAAATTTTCAAAAATAACAAAAGTGGGAAAATGTATTTCAACTTTTTTTGTATCAAATATTTTTGGGGTTACAAACATTTTCTTTAACCGTGACATCAAAGCCCACACAAAAAACACACACACACCCCCACCCCCCCGCGCCGCATATAGAAAAAAATACTGGTAAGAAATGTTGCGTCGAAGCTCGAAGAAAAAAATAATAATCGAAATTTTAATTAAGCTTCAAATTTTAAATTTAAAAAAAATCAAAAAACTTTTTGGGGGCCCCCCTTTATCAAAAAAACAGGGGTGAATGAAAAACCACAGATGAATGAGATGAGTGGAGTGCGTTCAATAGCGTCCTACCTTTTGATGAATAAACTAAAGAACGAACAAAACACGTGTTGCAGCGGAGGTTATTTTTGAAGAATACTGGGAAATGAAATGTTGCTGCTCGTTGCTCGAAGAAAAAAATAATAAAAAAGGAATGTAAAATAACCAAAAAATAAACAAGCATAATATTTAAATACAAATTGAAAGCCATGTAAACACGCAAACGTTTTATTCGTCATATAAAAATCCCCACTTTAAATTTCCTGCTACAACACCTTGAAAAAAACCAAAATTTTTTATTCTTTGTTTCAAATTTCAAACTGTTCCATTTTTTGACAATACGAATACGAACCATTTTTTTCTATGTTTTTTTTTGCCTAGAGACCAAAATCTAAAATTTTCCCCCTATAAAATAATATTTAATTTTGAAAAAAAAAAATAAAAAAGCATCCTACCAGACCATGACGGATCTATAAACCTAATTAAAACCCCACAAATTCTTCTTTTTCAAAATTTGGAAGCAAGAAATTCTAACCTTTGCTTATAAGTTTAAAAACTGTAATATTTTTTGGAAACCCCCTCTGAAAAAATTTAAATTTCCTTAATTTGGGCTTTTAAAAAGGGGCCCTCCACATCCCCAATTTACGAAATTCTAAAATTTGGGCCCGAACGCCCCTATTTTTTACAAATAAAAAAAATGGGGTTTTACAATTTTATTATAAAGTTTATTCAATTTTTAAATTTAAAGACAACATACAGGGAAAGGGGGAAAAAAAATTTTTTATAAAAAAAAAAGGGTTTAAATAAAACCCAAAAAAAAAAAACCAAAAATACACCAAAACAAAAAATACAACTATCGTAATCCTCCCAATACGAAAACAACAAAAACCAAAAAATAATAATAATAAATAATAAAAATAAAAAAATAATAATAATAAAAATAATAATAATAATAAAGAGAAGAAAAAAGAACAATAATAATAACAACAAAAAAAATAATAATAACAAAAACAATAATAATATTCCCTTTAAATCTTTAAACTCCCAAAAAAAATAAAAAAAAATCACCATTCCCAAACCACACCGTCACTTTTACTTTTCCAAAACAGTTTTCTCTTAAAAAAAAAAAATTGATCCCCAAAACAACAGACCCCCTTTACTTTTAAAAAATTCCCTAAACTGGGGCCCCTAAATCCCGACGGGAAAATAAAAATATAAGTTTTTTTAATTAAATCCATTTCTTAAAAAAGAATTTTCTGGTGCCAGGGGCTATCACATAGAGTTAAAAAAAACCCCCCCCCCCCACGCATTATAAGAAAAACGGGTGTTTTTTAAAGGAAATTTAAAAAATTTTTTACGATGTTATTTACCCTAAAAAAACTACTTATTTTTTTTTCCTATTTCAAGCGGGGCAGGTCTGCTATGAAAGAATCATTTTCCATAGCCCAAAATAAGAAAACAAAAAAAACTTTAAATTTAATCCATAAAATTTTTGATGACAACATACATAAAAAGGTAGAAAAAAGTAAATAAAAACCAAAGCAAAAATTTATCCATAAAAAAAACAAAAAATACAACATTGTAATCCCCAACCAAATTTTTACAATAAAAATAATAATAATAATAATAATTTAATAATAATAATAATAAAAATAAAAATTTAAGGGAAATAATAATAATAAAAATAATAAAAATAAAAAATAATAATAAAAATAATAAAAATAAAAATAATAAAAATAAAAAATAATAAAATAATACTAAAAAAATTAATAAAAATAATAAAATAAAATAATAATAAAATAAAAATAAAAATAAAAAAAACAAAAAAGGGCCAAAACAATAAATTCTATATTGTATTTGTAAATGGGACCACCTTAAAACCCCAAATTCTTGACAAAAAGAAGATGGGAATTATATTTTTTGGAAATTTCTTTTTTCGGAAAAATAAAGTTATTGACATTTAGTTATACTAGGTGCCCCAAAATGCTTTGGTCGGGTGATCTTTATCCTCGAAAAATTTCCCCCAAGCAAAAAATGGCCCCCCCACTTATTTAACACATTTCAAATTGTTTAAAATTTCCCTAGAAGAATGGATTTGCAAACATTGCTTAAAAGGGGGTTACACACATTTTTTTTTTAACGAAATTGTTTGGGTAAATTACAGAAAAAATTCCCCCAAAGACAAATAATAATCTTTAGAATATTAAAAAACATTTAGAAAATTTTCCGTACGGGGGAAATAGCCCAGACCCAAAAAACCCTTGTGACTTCAATTACCAAAATGAAAGGGGTTTTGGGTTTTTTTGTTTTAAAAATTTTTAAACGGCTTTTTGTGACGCATGTGGGTCTTTTCAGCGCCATAAAAAACAAAAAAGGTAAAAGGGTTTCCCTAAAAGAAAGACTTATAAAGTTCTATATATTCCCATCTTTAAATTTTTTGGACGCTTAAGAATTAAAATATGTAATAAAAAATTCAAAGTGAATCAAAAGTAATTTTTTACATCCTTTTCAAAAAGCACAACTGAAAGTAGTTTTTGACATGAAGTATCGAAAAAATAATTTTTGATAGGGTTTTTTTTTTCCTATATGAAATATTTTTACATTTCGAAACTTTAAAATCCAAATCCCAAATTTTTGAGCCCATTTGAAAATAAAAATATTTTCTTTTTTGTAAAATTTTTTATGAGGGTTTCAGTTTACTATAGATTTTCTTATCGTCGGCAAATTTTTTTGGGCAGGCTGAATTATGCCCCCATGGTAAATCATTTATAAAACAAGAAATAAAAGGGGTCCCAATACCTTCCTTGGGGGTTTACCCCGCTAATTACATTCAAAAAAACCGACCCCACCCCATTGAAAATAAACCTTTGAATTTCGAAAAGAAAAGAAATTTTTAAATCCATTAAAAAATATCCCCTTTAAATCCATAGGGCTTTTAGTTTAAAAAAAAGTCCTCTCATGGGGTACAAAATCAAAACCTTGCGGAAATCAAGAAAAAACAACATAAATGCATTGATCACAATAAAATTAATTTTGGTAAAATCCCCATCACCTGTAAAATTTTGAGAAAGCAGATCTTTTTGGATCTAAAACCATGTTTGGTTTTATCGGTTTAGCACCCGCATAAATTTTCAAGAAAGTCCATTGTTCGGTCTTTAAAGATAGATTCCATAACCACAGTAGCCCCGTTAAAAACCGATGGGTCCCATAGTTTTTCAGCATCCAACATTGTCCTTTTTTTTGAATTGGGGATAACATTGGGTTGTTTCCATTCCCAAAGGGTAAGGGACCCCGATTTCCCAAAAGCCTTTTAAATATTTCTGACAGGGGGGCTGTGATATTTCAAAGGCCACTTCTCCCCAGTAAATTTTGGGATAAAAGGGGAAACGGGTTTCCCCTGTTTTTAGGGCACGTAAAAAATTCAACAATTTTTGGGAAGCAAGGGGGCCCCCCCTTTTGTAATAAAAAAATCAGGAAAGTTTTTAAAGGGTTTGTAACCTTGAAAAATTGGTATTTTTTGTAGTGTCTTCTTGAACAAACACGGGTGAAAAATAATCATTTAAAACATTACTTTTTCTAAATCGGGAAATTTAAACCCTTGGGACCAAACATCTTCATAAGAACTAACACCCGGTTTTTTTTTTCAACTCCCTGATGAAATATATCCAAAAGCCTTTTCGGATTTTTATTACATTCTGTGCCAATGTACATTCATAAAAGTTTTTCCCCAAACATTTTGAACCGGTATTGGGGTTTTTTTTTAACCTTGACATAAATTTCCTCTTTTACAATTTTTTTAAAAAAAAATACGTTTAAAGGGCGTTTTAATGAAAGTATAAAAACATGTTTCACCCTTTAACCCTATTGGGGTTACCCCCCAAAAATCCCAAAACCATATTTCCCCCCATTCCTTATTCCACATTAATTAACACAAATAAAAATCAATTTGTACTTTACCGTTTTGGGTTACAAAATGTCACCCTTCCCTAAACCCCCTTTTTCTTCCCCACCATTGATGATTTCCATGTCACTTCCATTTTATACACTCTGACAAGTCCCTTGCCCCCCCTCATATAAATCTTGATCTTCGTTTTAACATTGACAAGCATTTGTGGAATTTACAGGTGTTACCGTCATTTGTTTTGTTTTTAAACTTTTCAAAACTTATATTTTTTTTTTTTATATATATTTTCCCAAAACCCGCGGTCCTTTATTTAAAAAACACCTTTTAATTATAATGTCACATTTTAATTTGGCCCAAACTTTTTCAGTTATAAAAATTTTGTACCCATCTTTCCTGATTCCCATGGTTCGAGATGACGACCCGGGTTTTTATATAAAAAACAGAAAAGTTTATAAACCCCTGGTAAACCTAAATATTTTTTTACACAATTAAAAAATCAAAACCCCCTCAAAACCCCCCAAAGAAAAATTTAAATTAATTTTCCCGTCCAAATACTTTTTTTTTAAAAAAACATACAACCCCCCCCTATCCCCTTTTTTTCTTTTTTTTCCCCGCGGTTGCGATGCTTTTCATACACATTCATATCCATTTTTAAACAATACAATTTTTAAAATCTTGTCCAAAAACTCGCTTAACACCCAAAAATAACACAAATTAATTTTTCCCTTTTACAAAAGTCATCATTCTCCGCCCTTTGAAATAAGAAATGCCATTTACATTTAGAATAAAACGGGGTTAAAAAAGGTACAACAAAGTTTTCTGGACCCCTGGACCTCATCCCTACCTTTCCCACGAAAATCAATCTTACGCTAAAAATAGTCCCCCATGGGGAAATTTTGGAAGACTGAAGCAACCGTGGGGCCCTTGCTTTGACTTTTTTTTTGACACGGGAAAAGGGAAAGAACATTTTTTCCCCATTTCAAAATTTTCCCCAAATTAAAAAAAAAAAAATTAATTTGGGGAAATTTTTTTTGTTCAGCTCGGGAACATATATAAAATTTTATTCCTTCAACCCATTTTCACGTTAAGGACGGGGGGGGGGGGGGGGGGGGGGGGGGGGGGGGGGGGGGGGGGGGGGGGGGGGGGGGGGGGGGGGGGGGGGGGGGGGGGGGGGGGGGGGGGGGGGGGGGGGGGGGGGGGGGGGGGGGGGGGGGGGGGGGGGGGGGGGGGGGGGGGGGGGGGGGGGGGGGGGGGGGGGGGGGGGGGGGGGGGGGGGGGGGGGGGGGGGGGGGGGGGGGGGGGGGGGGGGGGGGGGGGGGGGGGGGGGGGGGGGTTTTTGGGGGGGGGGGGGAGGGGGGGGGGGGGGGGGGGGAA
>NW_027625811.1:0-21387 GCF_034508935.2 Berghia stephanieae
TCTCCGATTTTTGCTTGAATTCCTCTTGGGTTCAGTTTGTTTTGAAGAACACGTAAGCTGATTTGGCACTCCTGCTTCACCATCAAATATTTCTTCTTGATTTGCAGCTGTTACTATGGATGTTCCAAAATTTGCATTTGAGTCTCTATTCACTACAGAGTCATTTGTTTCAATGTTACAATTTCCTTCCCCAGTGACCGATGCTGAGTTATCAATTTGACCCAAAAAATGACCAACTTCTGTTATTTCTCGTATTGCAAGTGGACACTGATAAATGTTTTGATTGATTGATTCACTGTGTCCCATATGTCGATAGAAGACATCTCTCTCGTGTTGTGGGACATCAAGTAAGGCAAATAATGTCGAAGCTCGGTGCCTGAATTTATCAGCTATTAACAACTGGGGTTTCTCTAAATCCTTTACTAAGGAAGTGACATATTTGATGGCAATGTAACCACTTACATGATCTTTGGATATTCCTGTATTTGGAAAAAGAAATGGGTTGTCTGAAATATCAACAGCTTTACGCTCCTGTGCAAGTTTCCTTAAAGGCTGAATTGTGTCATTGGGTATCAACACAGGGACCAACATCTTGCTTCCCTTTCCAGACTGATAGGCCAGCTTATACTTCTCAAGTAACGCTTTTTCCAGAGGATCAGTGACATGTTGTACAAGCTGGGGATCAACCCATACACCTGAATCTGCATCATTCCAGTCTTTTAACAACATCCTTGCGGGTTCTCCGCCTCTCCTCGCATTAAACATTGTAAGCCTAGCTACGATGACATTGCGAAGCCTAACAAACATATGTGAATCAAATAATTGATAATCATCCTCACAAATACGGACCATCTCTTCAGTAATAAATTGCCGTAGCTTCTTTATATCATTCTCTAATGGCATCTCTTTGGGTTTTCTCAAATTTGTTCTCTTTGCTTCACATTGAACTCTGGCTGTAAAAAAAATACTATCCCAATTATAATCCAGGACAGCTTTGAACAAATCTATCTCTGCGGATTCTTCCATTTTGTTTTGCATTATATATTCCCCTTTTAAGAAATTAATTAACTTTTTCAATATAAATCCAATTGAAAGCTTCAAGCCTGCTTTCAATGTCCCATCCTCTTTCAAAGTCATTTCAGAAATGGTTTGCGATATTTCATTAAAGTTACAACGCTTCACCACGTCCTCTCCAGAGAAAGAAGGTTGATTTGTTCTCTTCCTAGTTTTTAAAATCAAATTTCCTAAGATGCGTAAATCACTCATTATAACTTTTCTCTCCTTCTTTGAACTTTTACTCCACAATTTTGTTCCTAACAATACTATAGCTTTGTCTGATCGACACAAATTTCCCACTTCATCATTCCGAAATTTGTCAAGAATATTCTCCTTTATTTCTTTACTTGCATTGGGAGCCACGGGATAAAATTTTACAACCCCAGTACACAGAGCATGCTCAGTACTACATTTCTTTTTGTGTTCATAAACCCTTCGTCCAGAGTAAAACCCCTTACAGCCAGCACACATAACAACTTCATGTGACCCTTGTGCTCTCTCACGCATAACTATTGAATTGTTTCTAGTGTTTGAATAAAAAATGCCCTTTTTCTTGAGATAATCCATTGTTCTATCCCTTTCCTTTACAGGCTGTTTCATGGCCTCTGTAACTTCTGTCTCATCTTTGTGTTTCCTCATCAAATGCCTTGAGAGTTTTGTTTGCAACTGTCCACAGTATGGACAGGGTCTCCTTGGCTTTTTGTATTTCTCTGGAAAAAAAAAGAAAAATAAAGCACATCATGCTATGAACTATGAAAATAAATCAATAGACAGATCGTATGCACATCAGCTACATGACAGCGATAGAGAGGAATAGCATTCCAAATATTTAAGGCCTGGACAAGTAACTGTCATAATTCCTTCTTGTTATATACTTTTCTACCATCTATTCCTTTGGAAGAGGTATGTTAGATTTGTGGAGACCTCTGCCACATAACAAATCCAGTGAAAAGACGCCATATTTTTGTTTTGAAATAGAAATAAATAGATCAATCCACCCACTTCACTGGGTTCAGGGTTCCCTCTTCATTATAATCAAAATATGAACATAAATCGGAATAGTAACACATTGAAGTCTCATCTGAATAAATAGATTCTTCTTTGTTGTTTCAGCAAATAATCAGACAGAATGTCAAAAGAATTTTAGGTTTTTCCCCAACCACCCCTTGGAGGTATCAGTATCAGCGGAATGGTAAGCGTCATGTTTTTTACGTTGAGCAACAAAATTTACTCCAAATGCTTCACTCGACCCAGGCGGAAAAGCAATCAAGAATAGACCCAAGTCCTATCCAAAGACTAACATTTCATTTAAGTTTATTGTAGGCCCTTGGCCAATCGACAAAATTCAATTCACATAAATTATTTACAACAATCAGAAATTAATTATATCAATAATAGTAATAGAATGCAATGAAGGCAATATCATAATAATAATAATAATAATAATAATAATAATAATAATAATAATAATAATAATAATAATAATAATAATAATAATAATAATAATAATAACAGTAGCGGCAATAAGTAACAATTAATATAGTAACAAAAGTAATAATAGACTATAGTTCATAGTCATAACAATGACTTTCTTTGTCATTGAGGGAGTGAGAAAACATCACCGGCTGGCAGAACAAACAGCCGACATCAATCAAACGTCCTCCAGACCGGTTGAGCATCGGCTTCATTAATTCCTTAAAGACTTCCCCCCAACTGCCTGAACGATGCTGATGCCCAGACAACTTAATCCTGATTTATTTTTGTGGGAATGAAATATGACATGTATATGCCGGAAATATTTCAATAACAAACACACTGTTCAGATAGAAAATATTTGAGTCTTGCCTTTGTTAATTGACACAGGTAAGTTAGGAAAATAAATGCTAGTAAAAACGATCAGCAAGTTCGTGAACACTGCTTCTCAACTCGAACATATGTTTTCATCAAATCTACACACATCATGTTGTGAGCTGAATTTTAATGATCTCAGTTGTCATTGAAAGGAAACCCAAGAATTTTAGAATAAAGAAAAATATTGAACCTGGAAGTCAAAAGGGTTTGTAGCACAGCAGACATTATCAAAGTATAATTTTAGTACCGACAAATTAAAAAGAAAATGTGCTTTTCTTTAAATGCTCCCAATCATCATATACTGTTTAGGTTGCAAGATTAATAAAAATGTTATCTACTCTGATTCTCGTTAAGTTTCCAGCTGGTCTGTGAAAAAAAGCCTTAAGCATCATAGAAATACAAAGAAACAGTTTTAATATATAGATGGGTTGTAACAAAAAAAACCATTTTAACACTTACAATACAAGCAATTTAAGTCTATTACAGACAAAAAAACCCCAATAAAATAAACATGAACATTTTTATGGCTGGTTTCACTGATATCACTCACACATTGGGGTTTCAGATTCTAAGATGTCCACCCTATCAAATTTGGATTTGTGCTTGTTATGTAAATGGTAGCGTATTTTGCGACGCAGCACTGCCAAAACAGAAAAAAAATGCAATAACACAAATGCAGCACCATGGAGGGGGTGGAAGTTTTCTTTTAAAAGGAATGGGTAAATTAAAATTGATCCCACAAATATCAAAGGAGAAGAATGACAAAAAAATGACTCACCATTGCACGTAACACGTTGGTTTGCAAGTGTATAGCATTCGGGTTGAACCTGGGTCCCAGACTGGCAACGAGGTTCAGTCTGTGATAGTTGTGGATGAGGCTCTGACTGAGTTGGGAATGAGCACTAGGTTCCAAAGACAATGATGTACTCAGCATTGGGTACCTCACAGAGTACGTAGAGGAATCAGACTCGGAGTCAGCAACAAAATCGGGACCCTGTATATTTTGTGGAAAAGATGACAGATCAATCAATTTATTCATGTTGACAATAAACATGAAGAGCCATTGTTTAATAATCCAACTAAACAATTAGCTGGTTAATAATGCAAGTATAATAAAAAAGAGTTGAGAAAGGCAGACATATTGTCTAAGTATTTAATATGTTCAACTGTGCTTGGATAAATATAGATACACCAACCAGGGTTTCAGTAAACCGTTTTTAACCAACTCTTTAAATCCTACACCAGGACCAACAACTACAAAACAATTTTTTATATCACTACGATTCTGGACATATAAACGGTTGTCATTGCAACAATATGAACTTCCTAACCTTGCAACTGCAATATAGTTAACAAAAAAAGTTGATAAACATTACGATGCAAGAGAATTTGGACAAAATGCGAGATCAAAAGTATAATCCCAACAGAAGCTATTTTAATTTTTCCTGGAAACGCATCATTTTCACATTTTGTCAAATAAAAAACAAACGACTTCAAATGTGAATGGCTCATCAATGAATATCACTTCAAAATATAACGAGGAAGGTTTAAAATAGTGTTATTGTTGGCGAAGTCCACTGCAAAGAAAAATTTTTAACAACAAAAAACTAGGAGATCTCACTGGTGTAAAACAGTGTTGTCCTTGTCCTGAAATATTGTATTTCGCCTAACAGACTGCAGGTCTCATCTTTTGTGGCAAATGTGTTTTGTCCACCACAAAATATGGTGATGTGAAGCATTTTGAGCATGGTGCCAACTGTGGATAAACGCTATACAAATGTTATGATTTTATTTTAATGTACATACTTACCACAAATGAATCATGTGATATGGAACTTTGTTCTGCATCACTTTCAGGCTCTGAGTTGGAGTCTATATAGAAAATAAAAAAACAAAAAAAAAGCTGAAGACTATCATGTGCAAGTTTTTCTCTAAACTCTTAAACAAAAAATCATGCCATCTTGTGCTGTAAAAGGATTTTTTTAAATTATTTACCTTATGACTATTGTCCTTTGGAAAAAAAAGAAAATTAAGTCCGAAACCTTCTGGCTATTTTCTTTTAAATTTCAAGAACGTCAGAGTTGGCAAGGAGAGACGGAAATATAATTCCAGAAACCAATCTGTCTATAATCATATCCATATGATAGTTTTTCGTTCAAGATTCAGGTACAGTCCACTTAGGATAATCGCAATACCTTGGGATCATCGAAAATGTTGGGATTAACCGAAATTCAGTTTCCTGTCCACTATTTCAACATTTTACACATTTATTGTCAACTCAAACCAGTAAATAATATTCTTAGTCCACCACATACAGAGCAATTTGATTGAAACAAAAACCATATGGCAGCCCCGTGTAGATTTGTCAACCAAAAGCAGCTATGAAGCAAGCCGATATCTTATTCAGATTGGAAGAAGTTTCAATCTTTTTTCTCAACAATTCAACATTTGTCAGAGTTAAAGAGATTAGCCTTAATGAGAGACAATAAGCTCTCACCAAACTCGTTGGTCACAATGCACAGTTGTTAATCCTAAAACAAAGATATCGCTCAGTCTCTCTTTATAACTGTCATTTATAACCTGTTGTCAAGATTATGACCAGCCCCACCCCTCTTCTATTTAATGGCCACCGATGACGTCACAAACCCATACTGCAGAGCCCCGCCCTCTTTCGACTCTAACAGAGTGGTGACACACTACTGTAGCATTAAAACCTGCTCACTCTCGATTCTTCAACCTGTCACGATTTCATCCATGATGAAATTTAATCATGATATACTGTTTGATTTCTTGAATTTACCACTTTTTAAAAAACCGAAGTTTGTTGCAATTAACCAGTGACTTTTATATAGAATTATTTCCATTGCTTAGGAAATATTGTGATTAACCGAAAGTTGCGATTAAACGAGTTGCAATTATCCGGAGTGGACTGTAATAGTATTACACATCATGACTCAAAAAAAAAAAAAAAAAAGCAAACTATGGTGTACCTAAATGTTATTCATTCTTATCTTTTGTTAAGAATTAGATTATGGTAAATAAATTAGAAGTCTGTCAAAAAAGAAATTAAATCAAACCAATTCATAATTTAAAAGATAAAAGTTTCAAGGATTTAAAAAATTAAACGAATTGTCAAGAATTTAAAAATCAAAATTATTTCATTTAACCAAAATTTTTTATGTAACCCAAAAATTTTTGATAACAAAAGGTTTTAATAAAATTTAACAAAAAACTGTAACAGCCGTTTAAAGTTTAACAATCAATTTTCAACAATGAACTTAAATAAAAGATTTTTTTCAATAAACTAAGTTAAATTGTCAATTTTAAAATTTATAATTTAACAAATTTCCCTTACATTGTTTAAAAAATTTAAAGTTTTTAACAACTTTATTATACCAGCCAAAACCCACTGACCCTCTTTAAATTTCAACTGGGAAATATGAGCCAACCTTTTTATTATCAATTTCATAACAAAACCTTAATTTTAATTTTTTATTTTATTTTTAAATACAATTTTTAAATTTACTCAAAAAAATAATTCAGAAATTTATAAATGTTTTCATTATTGATTTATTTCAAATTCATAAAAAAACGATTGTCAAAAAATTTTAAATTTATAACTAAAATTTAATTCTTAAATTTTTTTTAATTAATTATTTGAACCCTTTTAAGGTTTTTAAAAAAAAATTTTATGGTTAGAAAATATTTCTTAAATTTGAATTAAAATTTACATCCATGTAGTTGAAATACTTTTAATTTTAAAATTTTATTTTAGTTAAAAAATAAATTATTTAGTTTATTAAAAAGCAAAAAATTTTTGTAAAGAATTAAAAACTTTTATCAAAGTTAATTCATAAAAATCTAATTCCAATTGAACACTTAATGTTAGGAAAACGCATTTTAATATTATTTGGAAGATTCATTTCCCTTTTTTGGGCAACTGGAATCTTCACGATTGTTATAGATATCAATAATTACATTAAATTAAATTCGTTTAAATTTCAAATTTAAAAAATAACTTGACATTAATAATTGATAAATCCTTGTGTCAAGAGTCAATTATTTGCAATACATGACTTGGAAAAAAGAAAATTTTTAAGTTGAGATCAATTAATTTTTTAAATCATTTGAAATTTCAATAGAATTTTGAAATTAATAAACATTTCGAGCTTATTTAAAGTTTGTCAAAGTTAAATTGGAAGCATTTACTAGAAAATCTGAAATCTCATAAAACCAAGTATTCCTCAGCTATCAAGACCAATTGTTTAGAATTATACAATAATACTATAAGGCTGAAAAGTCATTTGGGAAGGATAGATTTTTAAAAAAATTTTTTAAAGTGTGATTTAATTTGAAGTCTTAAACAGATAATGAACCAAATACATTTATTAAATTCCTTTTTTAATGATAACAACTATTTCCGGGAAAATGATAGTTGTTTCCTTAAAAAAATTGCCTAAATTCAATAGGGTTTTTTATTGAATCATAATTTAAAATTTTTAAAATCAGTACAAATTATTTTTATTTTTTATAAATAAATTTAGTTAGAATTTTAAATTCTAAAATTTAAAAAATAAGTTTCAAATTGTTTTAGGTTTTTTAACATAATAAAATTAAAGTCATTTTTTAAACAAAATATTTATAAACATTAAATGAATTAATGGTATAAATGCTTTTAATTTAATAAATTTTAAAATATTAAACTTTATTCAATTTTTAAAACCTTTTACAAATTAAACAATTTGAAAATTTTTTTATTAACTTTTTATTTATATTCTTAATTTAAATTAAACTTTAATTTATACTTCATAATTTTTTTTTTTGATTCACACCTAAAATTTGTAAATTTTAAAATATTATTATATTTCATAATTAAAAATTCGAGATATTCAAAAAAACAAACGACTATGTACTTTCAGTTTATTATACAAAAAATTACAATTTCAATTACAAATTGGGTTAACTAAAATTCAAGAATACATGGATTAATCTTACCTGCTTTTAAAATCAATAAATAAAATGGATGTCTTCAAAACTTTTTTCTTCTTTTCATTAATTATTATAAAATTCAACTTTCCCCCTTTTTTCCCTTATATTTTTTAAAAATTTTTTTTAAAAATTTTTTTTTAATTCCAGGATGGATCTTTGGAAAACATCAACTCCGTGGAGGTAAATTGTTCTTTAAATTTTTTATTATAAAATTGTTTTTATTATATAGTTTTTTAATATCATTTGGAATTTCCTTCAAATAAAAAATTGTTAATCAAGAACACATTTTAAAACTATGCTTTGATCATATTAAAGATTTTTGGGGAAAAATTAAATTTAACGTTTTTACTTCATTATGTTTCGCTTTACCATTTATTTAATGGCTATTTTGAAAAATTTGGGGCCAGTAACCAAAAAAACAAAGGGAAAAAAATTAATGGGACAACAATTATATCCGTACTATCATTTTATGAAAGGTTAAAAGTGAAAAAACATTTAAAGAGCTTGAAATTGCCTTTGCAACTTCGCCCCCCAGTATACTTTTAAAATTAAAAGTTTAGTTATATATTAAAAGAATATAGATATAAGATTTTATTAAAATACTTAAATACAATAATATATAAAGCATTAGAATTTAAAAAAAAAATAAATAATAGAAAAAAGTAATTTAAGGATAAAAATATTAAAAATGGATTAAATAAAGAAAATAAAAAAAATAAATAATATAAAAAAAAGTATAAGACAGATATTTTCTAGATAAGGTTTTTTCATTAAATTTTTAAAGATTATTAACATTGTACGTTGTTTAAAAAAAATTAAATAGTTAATAAAATGGATTAAAAATATGTTTTTAGTTATATTTATATATTATATTTATTAAATAATCTAAACTTGAGTTTTTCAATTCTTTAAGTGTTAAAAAATTTTTTTTTGTAATTTTTAATAAAAAATAAATTCTGTTAACATTTAAGAATTTTTATATTTCCGTAGTATCCAAAAAATACTAAATGGCTAAAGTGATTAGTCAATAATAGGTATGAATAAAGTGTAATATATGAATCCAAAATAAAAATAAATATAAAAAAAGATTTTTATTTAAAAAAAATCCGAAAAGTCCAAAAAAGAATTTCAAATTTGAAAGTGAGAGATATGAAAGGTAATTATGAAGTTTAAAAAAAATGGGAAGCATTGTAGAATGGGAAGAATTGAAGGAAAAAAAGGATTTATATTGATGTTTCATTAGTAATAAATTATGAAATTTGAAGAGAAAAAAGAAAGAATGAAGAAAATTAAAAGTAGTGAAAGAAAAGAAGAATAAACAGGGGGATGAGAAAAGAAAAAGAGAAAAGAGAAAGAGGAAGAAGAAAAGGAAGAAAGGAGAAAAAGAAAAGAAGAAAGAAAGAAAAAAAAGAGAAGACGAAGAGAGAAAAAAGAAAAAGAAAAATAAAAAAAAATAATTAATGAAAAAATTATGAATTAAAAGGGAAAGAAGGGAAAAAAAAGAAACAAAAAAAATTTTTAGAAAAAAAAGATGAATGGGAAAAACAAAAAATAAAAAGGAAATTAAAAAGGGAGAAGGAGAAAAGAAAAAAAAAAAGAAGAAAGAAAAAAAGGGGTTTTAAAGAAGAAAGAGAGAATGAAATTAGATTAGAAGGTAGAAGCAAAATTTAGAAAAGATGAAGAGAAAAAGTAGTAAAAGAGAACAACAAAAGTTATTTAAAAAAGTGTTTCAGATAAAACCAAAAAAACAAAAAAAAATTTAAAAGGGAAAAAAGGGGTTTTTTAATTAAGGGAATTCAGAAAATCATTTTTAAACATAAATTAAAAATTTTTGTAAAAAAGCAAAGAGGAAATAAACTTTAACAAACATCAAAGGGAAAACAAGAGAAAAGTTAAAAGATATAAGAAGGAAGGAGACATTTAAAGAATAAGCAACAGGGGGAAAAAAAGTTTTCAAGAGTAAGAAAGGGAAGAGAAGAAAAAAGGAAAATAAATTGTTAAAATTTTAAAAAAAAAATAGCATTAATAAAAGGATTGAGATTTATATAATTACATGATTGGAAAAACATAAAAAATAGCATGATTACCTTAAATTATAAAATAAAATTTTAAAATTTTGTATTAGAAGCGAATTTGAATTAACCCAAAAAATATAATTGTGGTTTCCGGAGGGATTCAGGTCACTACTTAGTGTTCCTTGGGGTAACAACAATTAAGAGTGGGGAAAAACTTTAAGTAAATGATTCAAAAACCCTATGTTTTTCTTTGGAAAAATTTTCTTAAACAATGGCGTTGTCAAGGTTCTGTAGTTTTTTAAATTTAAATTTTTAGTAATACATTTCGTGAATCGGAATATGCTATAAGTTTGAGCGGGATCGTTTGGTTTCGTGTTAAATTGAGTTCCACTGGTTTTAGTTTCAATTTCGGGTCCGGGTCTTGGTCAAACCCTCTAAAATTTTTCTTTCTATACCCCTTCATTTTACGCAAGTTTTTTCCCTTTTGTCTTAGGGGGATTTCTTTCCCGGGAGGGTGGGTTTTGTTCCTTTGGCTGTTTTTCCGCTTTTTTATTTTTGTTCTTCTTTACTTGGTTTGGGGAAAAAGTCCGTTTGGGACTGGATCGCCTCTGTTTTGGGTTCGTCTTTTAAATTGTGGGTGTTTTTTCATTTTTCTATTTTTCCATTTTTCCTTGTACCTCCGCCTGTCTTATTGATAAAATTTACTTTAATTCATACCCCTTTTTTTAAATTTCTTGTTGATGCTTTTTTTTTAAAGGATTATTCTTTTCGATTTTGGGGTTCATGTTTAAAAAATTTTTTTTTGTTCTTCGAGTTTATCTCTTTTTTTTCAGTGTATCTTATTTTTTTTAACGTTAACACTTTAACCCCGTCTTTACGACGCTCTTTTTATTTGTTAGCCTTCTTTTTAAAACATTTTGGGGTTTTTCTGTTTCTGTTAGAAGGGTTTTCCCTTTTACTTCCTACAAATCTCATTTTGTCTTCATTGGGGTTGGAATTTATCTTCTCTAAATTTTGAGTTTAAAGCAATATTTAACAAATTTCCAAAAACCCTTTAACTTTTAAATTACCAAACCCAGGGCCCCCAACTTGTTCATAATTTTCGGCCTTTTAACTAATACCAGTTCAGTTGATTTAACAAAATATGACCTTTAATAGGCTAATTGGATTTTGGGTTAATTACTTGGGGGGGTATTGAAGGGGGTAGTATGGGCTAATATTTGTGATTTGGGAATGATTTTTGGGTTTTTAGGGAGAGAAACCGGAATTTGGGAGGTGAGGAGTTTGGGGTTTGTTTGGGTTTGGAAAGGGGGGGAGTGTTAAATTATTAATCAAGATTTGTTGTTATTTTAAGGGAAGATATTAATTTACCAGGAAATTAACAACCACAATGATATAGAAAAATAAATAAACGCTTTTTTTTTATTTTACTCAAGATATAAAAAATTTTTAATTTTCGCTGACCAAAATTTAATTAACATAGGTTTGTATTTATATTTTTTTGTTTTTTATTTGATTGTTTCCCCGTTCTTAATTGATCAATTGTTGGAAATTATTATATTTTTTTAAATTTTATTGTTTTTTTAAAAACTCTTTTTTTTCCTGGTCCCTTTTTACGTTTCTGCTTGTGGGAAAGCGTTGTATTGGGTTTTGCTTTTCTCTAAAATTTTTTATCCCCTTTTATTAGATTATCTAAAAATAATTGAGTTTTTTTAATTTTTTTCTTTTTTTTATATTTAGCTTAAACTCTTTAGAAAACAAAATTCTTTGTGAGAGTCAGTAAAAAAAATAAAATAAGGGAAATAACAAAATAATTGACTCAAATAAGTATTAGTGAGTCATTTGAAACCCTTAATGTTAAATGCTAATTTAAATTTTTCCCTTATATGTTATCTTCCCAAAATTTGACTTTTAGGTTATTGTTTAAATTAATTTAAAAAAAAATTTTAAAAAGGGGTTTGAAATTCAAATTCAAAAAAATTAAAAAGATTTCCATTTAAATTTTAATTAAAATGTTTGTTTGGTTTATGGATTAGATCGGGACTTTTTTTTAAATTTGATGGCAATGAGTGGGGGTAGTTTTAAAATAAATTTGGGTTTTGTAGTCATGTGGTTTTCTATTTGGGATGGTCGCCCGTAATGCGGTTTCCCCTAAACCTCCTTGTTTGAAGTTGGTTTGGGTAGTTTTAAAAAATTTGTTAATTTAGTTTTGAAAAAGGGGTTTATTAGGTTGTTTCATTTTTTAATTATGTAGACTGTTCATGAAATTTTTGCTAATCTATTTTTTGTTAGACTGGTTTTAAAACATTAAAAAGTTCCCCGGGGAAAATACTTTTCTGTTTGATTTAAACGTTTTACTCCTTTCCGAACATGGGCCATTGAATTTGTTTTTGTTAATTATTGAAATCGTAAACCCCCTCCATATAGGGAATGTTTGGCCCAAAATCAATTTATTTTAATTATTTATTCATATAATTTTTTTATAAAAATTTTAAAAATAAAAGTTAAAATTTTAAATTTATTTATTCTTGATAAATTTATAACATTTAAAAAAAGGAAAAAGATTTAAATAAAAATAAAAAAAAATATTTAAAAGAAAAAAATTTTTTTGATCCTATTTAAAATAAATAATTAAAATGGAGTATGTGGTGTTCCATTTATTTTTGAAAAGTGGAATAATACCATTAATTTGTAATTTAAAATTTAGAATTTAAATTTTTAATATGGGATTGAAGTTTTTTTGTAATTAACTATTTTTGGTAAATTTTCGTTTTGATCCGGGGTTTTTTAAAAAGGGGGCATTGATGCGGGTTTTAAATTTCCAAAATTGGAGTTAAATTGTTTCTAAAAAACCGGGTTTTATTAATTTTAATTGGGGATGGGCGGGGGGGGGGGGGGCTGTGTTTTTGTTGCTTAATCAGTCAATGCTTGTTCCTCATTTTCCCTTTTCCTTATTGTTTTCTTTTTATTAAATTTTTGTTCCTTATCCCCCATTTGTTGTTTTCTGTTCTTTGGGGCTTTTTTTTTTTTCCCTTTTATTGTTAATTTTTTTGTGTTTTTTGGTTTTTTTGGGTTTTTCTTCTTTATAAATCCAATTTTTATTTTTTTAAAATTGGGGAACAAATTTTTTTTTATTTTTTTTTGGGTTTTTTCACTCCTCTTTTTCCCTTTTTGGGCCCCCCAAAAAAACCAATTCTTTTTTTTTTTGTTTCACCGTCTTTTAAAGTTCAAATTGGGGTTTGTTTCCCAAAAAATTGTAAAACCTTCAATTTGTGGGGCCAAAAGGTTTTTTTTGTTGTTTTTCTCCTTTCTTTTTGCCAAATTTTCTTCTTTTTCCTTATTACTATTATTTTTTCCTTTTTTTAACCCTTTAATTTTTAATTTTAAACTAAAAAATACATTTTTTTTTTAAATTTTGGGTTTTTTGTTTCTTGTTTTCCCTATTTTCCCTTTCCTTAAATACCTTTTCTTTCCCCCCCCTCCTCCACTGGGGTGCTTGGTCTCCTTGTTCTTTCCTTTTATGGCCCTTTTTTTCTCTCCCTTTTTTTCCCTTTATAATTTTTTTTTTTCCCTTGATATGATTTTTCTTTTTTTTTCAAATTTTTTTTTTTTCTCCTTCTTTTGCATTATCTTCTAAAAGGAATACTTGGGTTTTTTTTAAAAAACGGGGTCCTAGTTTCCTTTCAAGGCGTTTCTATTAAAGTTTTTTCCTTTAAATTTTAAATTTCATACAAAAACAAAAAAATTTGCCCCTTTAAAAACAAAATTCCCCTTTTAAAAAAACCCCAAAAAAATTTATTTTGGGGGGTTTTTAAAAAAAAGGTTTTATTTCCCCCCCCCCCCCCAAAACCCCCCCCCCCCCCCCCCCCTTTTCACAAACTTTTTTTTGGGGAAAACAAATTTTTTCGAAAGCCGTCTTTTTGGGGGAAAAAAAAGGGGGGGGGGGGGGGGAAAAATTTTTTTTTTTAAATATTTTTTAATTTTTTTAAAAAAAATTTTAAAAATATAAAAAAAATTTTTAATTTTAAAATTTTTTTTTTTTTTTAAAAGGTTTCCTTTAAAAAAAATTTTAAAATTTTTGGGTTTTAAAAATTAAAAATTTTTGGGGGAAAATTTAAAAAATTAGGGATTTTTGGTTTTCGCAAACTAAAAGCGCCTTTCCCGGGGTTGGTTTTCATGGAAAAAATTTTTTAAAAAAAAAGTGAAAATTTTCCGGGAAAATTTTAATGAAAAAACATTTTATTTAAAAAAATTTTTTAAAAGGGTTTTGTTTTATAAAAAGAAAAAAGGGATTTTTTATTTGTAAAATTTTTTTTCTTTTTTTTTGGGGAAATTTTAAAAAAGGGAAAAAGGGAAAAAGATAAAAATTTTGGGGGGAAAAATTTTTTTAAAAAAATTTTAAAAAGTTTTTAAAAAAAGGGTTTTAAAATAAAATTTTTAATTTTTAAAAATTTTTTTTTTTTTTTTAAAATTTTTTTTTTAAAAAATTTTTTTTTAAAATTTAAAAAATTTTTTAAAAAAAAAAATAATAAAAAAAAAAAAATTAAAAAAAAAAAAAAATTTTTTAAAAAATTTTAAAAAAAAAAAAAAATAATAAACCCTTTAAAAATTTTTTAAAATTTTTTTTTTTTTAAAAATTAAAAAAAAGGGTTTTTGAAAAGTTTTTTTTAATTTTAAACTTTTTTTTTTGTCAAATTCTAAATTTTTTTTAAAAATTTTTTTTTTTTTTGAATCCATAAATTTTAAAAATTTTGGGGTTTTAATTTTATTTAAATTTTTTAAATAAAAAAAAAAATTTTTCCCCCCAAAAAAACCTTTTGGGTTTTTTTCCCTTTTGTAAATTTTTTTTTTTTTTAAATTTTTTTTTTTTTTGGGGGGTTTTTTCCTTTTGGAAAATTTTTTTTAACGGCTTTCTTAAATCGGGGAAAAATTGTATTTTAACCCAAAAAATGGAAATAAAAAAATATAAAAATAAAATTTTAAAGGAAAAAAAAGGGGGGGGAATTAAAATTTAAAATTTTAATTTTAGAAAATTTTTGGGGGTTTAAAAATTTAAAAGTTTTTAAATTAAAAAAATTTTTCGGGGGGTTTTTTTTTTTTTTGGGGGGCAAACCCCAAAAACACGAAAATTTTTCCGCTTTTCCCCCCGGGAAAAAATTTTATTTTTTAAAAGTTTTTCCCGGGGGCCCCGGTGGGTTGGGGGGGGGGGGGAAAAAGAAAAGGGAAGGGGGAAAAAAAAGGAAAAGGGAAAAAAAAAAAAAATAAAAAAAAAAAAAATAAAAAAAAAAAAAGGGGGGGAAAGAAAAAGGGAAAAAAAAAAGGGTTTTTTTTTGAAAAGTTAATTGGGAAAAAAATTTTGGCCCCAATATTTTAAAAAAGGGGGAAAAAAAAAATTTAAAAAAGGAAAAAAACTTTTTTAAAAAAGGGGGGGGAAAAAAAAAAATTTTAAAAATTTAAGGGGGAAAAAGGGAAAAAGGAAAAATTTATTTTCCAAGTCCCAAAAAATTTTAAAAACCTTTTTGAAAAATTTAAAAGGGATTTGATCTTAACCCGGGGAAATTAAAAATTTTGGGTGGGAAATTAATGGGTTTTTTTTTTTCTTTTCCCTTTTTTTTCCCATTTTTTTTTCCGGACAACAAAAATTTTTTTTTTTTTTTGGGGGTTTTTTTTCAAAAGGGATTTTTTTGGGTTTTTTAAGGTTGGTTAAAAATTTTTTTGGAAAATAAAAAAAAAGGGAAAAAAGGGGAAAAAATTTGGGCCCGGGGGAAAAAGGGATTTTTTTTAAATAAATCCGGGCCCCTTTAAATCCCCTTAGTTTTCCCCCCCTTTTTCCCAAAAAGGATTTTAAAGCTACTGAAATTCCAAGAGTCAGATATATTCAAGCATCCCAATGAGAAGCGAAACATGGAAACCTAGAAGAATTTCAAATAATTGAAACTAGTCAATGTAACCCAGGCTAAATTCTTATCTTTGAAACCGAAAATGTAGATTAAATTTATGCCCTAATCCACGTTATATAATTCCACTGAAACAACGATGTAAAACGTGCGTTACTAGTTTAATGAAAAATATAATATATAATATATAATATAATATATATATATATATATATATATAATATAATATATATATATATATATATATATATATTATATATATATGTATTAATACCGGATGGGGAGACTTTTGGTACCCCTATTAGTTCATTTTACAGTACTTTACCAATAGGGAGACCAAAATCCGGTCCCCCTAATTGATTTGACCTCTAGCACATTCACTTTTCTATTTTAGTTTAAGGTTGTCAACCCAACCGTCAAGGATATATAATTGTAAATCATAGTATTGAAGTTATTTGTTAAACACCACAGTAAGAAGAGTTATGCCTAAATTTTCACGTTGGTCAATAAGGTGACCGCCTGAAAAAAGTACAATAGGGGTACCAGTGTTTTCATCGATATATTTCAATAGTGAGGCAATATATCTTTCCGAAATTTTCTCTAAAATTCTAGAGCATTATATGGATTTTATAGTAATGAAAACCTAATATAAAATTGTGTGAAAGTTGATGAACTGAGGAATGAACAAGATATACGAATTATAATCTATTTTAGAAACAGATTTATCGAATCTTGGTCCGGATTCTTATCTTGGTGACAAGAGACAAGCAAACATAGTAACTCTTTTTTTCGTGAAACGTATGTTTAGTCAATTTCGCGCATAAAGAGGCACTCGGCACTCACTCACTCCGCAGTCAGTAGTAGGTGGTATCAGTTATCAGCTGCCTTTATTCTTAGTCAAACGCTTCATCAAACCCATTATTGAGTAGCATGTTGATGCCTGATGCCAGTTGAAGCCATCTCGACGTCGTGAAATGGAGCATCTTCTGTCATAGCAGTAGAATCGTCAGATGCCGCATTTAAATCCTCCATTCCAGCGTTGCTGTTGCCATATCGATCTTCGAAATGATTTGGTCTAGACGTCAAGTTGACCCGTTCTATGTCTGAAGAGATTTTAAAGTGCAATACCTAACATTATAACTTGATCTACAAAAGAGTCTTTTTAAATGAACCGCTGTGTTTCTATATTTTTCAAGAACCAAGATTATCTGATAACCACTGACTACTGACTTGCGAAGAGAGTGGCCGACGGACGTCCTCTCTATAGCCGCAAGTATAAAAGTCACTGGTTAATTGCAAAAAACTTCGGTTTTTTAAAAAGGGTAAATTCAAAAAATCAAACAAACATATTAAATTTTTATCATGAAAAAATCGTGACAGGTTTGAAAAATCGAGATGAGCGGATTTTAAACTACAGTAGTGTGTCACCACCGTTTGGTTGGAGGGGGGGTTGCTATGGGTTTTCCTTTTGGTCCATTAAATAAAGATCTGTCATAATCTTACAAAATTAAAAACAAAAAAAAGACTGAGGATACCTTTGTTTTAGGATTTAACAATTCATTTACCAAAGTTTTAATTAAAAGTCCCAAAGGCAACTCTTTTTAAACCCACAAATTTAATGTGAAAAAAAAAATAAACTTCCCAATTAAAAAAAACGGGGTTGCTTCATAGCCTTTTGGTTGACAAATCTACCGGGCTCCATATGGTTTTTGTTTTCAATCAAATTGCTCTGGATTGGGGACAAAAAAAAATTTACTGTTTGGGGTTTACAAAAAATTTAAAAAAAAAAAAAATGGACAAAAACGAAATTTTTGGTTTTTTCCCAACAATTTTTTTCCGATATCCCAAGGGATTGCATTAACCTTAAAATGGACGTACCTGAATCTTAACGAAAAAATTCAAAGGAAATAAAATGACAATTGGTTTCGGAATTAAATTTCCTCCCCCTTGCCAACCTGACGTTCGAAAATTTTTAAAAAAAATACCAAAGGGTTTCGGGCTTAATTTTCTTTTTTTTTCCAAAAAGGACAATACAAAAAGGTAAATAAATTTAAAAAATCCTTTTACAGCACAAATCAAGATTTTTTGTTTAAATTTAAGAAAAACTTTGCACAGATAGTCTTCAGCTTTTTTTTTTTTGTTTTTATTTTCATAAGACCCAACCAGGCCAAAGTGATGCAGAACAAAGCCATAACACAGATTCTTTTTTGGGGAAGAGACATTTAAAAAAAATCAAAAAAATTTGTAAGCGTTTATCCACGTTGGGACCAAGCCAAAACTTTTACACACCCTATTTTTGGTTTGGGAAAAAAACACTTTCCACAAAAGATAACCCCCCAGTGTTTGGCCAAAACAAAAAATCGGAAAGGACAACACTTTTTTTACACCATGAACTCCTATTTTTTTTGGTTAAAAATTTTTCTTTGCATGGACTTCGCCAACAAAACACATTTTAAAAAAACCTTCCCGTTTATTTTGAATGAATTTATTATGAGCCATTTACATTTGAAATCGTTTGTTTTTTATTTGACAAAATGTGAAAATGATGCGTTTCCAGGAAAAATTAAAATAGCTTCTGTTGGGATTATACTTTTGATCTCGCATTTTGTCCAAATTCTCTTGCATCGTAATGTTTATCAACTTTTTTTGTTAACTATATTGCAGTTGCAAGGTTAGGAAGTTCATATTGTTGCAATGACAACCGTTTATATGTCCAGAATCGTAGTGATATAAAAAATTGTTTTGTAGTTGTTGGTCCTGGTGTAGGATTTAAAGAGTTGGTTAAAAACGGTTTACTGAAACCCTGGTTGGTGTATCTATATTTATCCAAGCACAGTTGAACATATTAAATACTTAGACAATATGTCTGCCTTTCTCAACTCTTTTTATTATACTTGCATTATTAACCAGCTAATTGTTTAGTTGGATTATTAAACAATGGCTCTTCATGTTTATTGTCAACATGAATAAATTGATTGATCTGTCATCTTTTCCACAAAATATACAGGGTCCCGATTTTGTTGCTGACTCCGAGTCTGATTCCTCTACGTACTCTGTGAGGTACCCAATGCTGAGTACATCATTGTCTTGGAACCTAGTGCTCATTCCCAACTCAGTCAGAGCCTCATCCACAACTATCACAGACTGAACCTCGTTGCCAGTCTGGGACCCAGGTTCAACCCGAATGCTATACACTTGCAAACCAACGTGTTACGTGCAATGGTGAGTCATTTTTTTGTCATTCTTCTCCTTTGATATTTGTGGATCAATTTTAATTTACCCATTCCTTTTAAAAGAAAACTTCCACCCCCTCCATGGTGCTGCATTTGTGTTATTGCATTTTTTTCTGTTTATGGCAGTGCTGCGTCGCAAAATACGCTACCATTACATAACAAGCACAAATCCAAATTTGACTAGGTGGACATCTTAGAATCTGAAACCCCAATGTGTGAGTGATACATGAAACCAGCCATAAAATTTCATGTTATATTTGAATTGGGTTTTTTTTGTCTGTAATAGACTTAAATTGCTAGTATTGTAAGTGTAAAATGGTTTTTATGTTACAACCCATCTATATATTAAAACTGTTTCTTTGTATTTCTAGGATGCTTAAGCTTTTTTCACAGACCACTGGAAACTTAACAGAATCAGAGTAGATAACATTTTTATTAATCTTCAACCTAAACATATATAGATTGGGAGCATTTAAAGCAAAGACATTTTACTTTTTAAATTATGTCGTACTAAAAATTATACTTTATAATGTCTGCTGTGCTACAAACCTTTGACTTCCAGTTCAATATTTTCTTTATTCTAAAATTTTTGTTTCCTTTCAATGACAACTGAACATAAAATTCAGCTCACAACAGATGTGTGTAGATTTGTGAAAACATATGTTCGAGTTGAGAAGCATTTCACGAACTGCTGATGTTTTACTAGCATTTATTTTCCTAACTTACCTGTTCAATTAACAAAGGCAAGACTCAATATTTCATCTGACAGTGTGTTTGTTATTGAAATATTTCCGGCATATACATGTCATATTACATTCCCACAAAATAAATCAGGATTAAGTTTGTCTGGGATCAGCATCGTTCAGGCATGTTGAGGTGAATCTCTTTAAGAATTAATGAATGCCGATGCTCAACCGTCTGAGGACGTTTGATGATGCGCTGTTTGTTCTGCAGCCATGATGTTTTCTCACTCCCTCATGCAATGAAGTCATTGTTATGACTAGAATATAGTCTAATATTACATTTTGTACTAATTAAATTGTACTTATTGGGCCGCTACTAGTATTATTATTATAAATTATATTATTAATTATTTAATTATTATTATATTATAATATTATATATAATATTATATTATTTAAATTATTATGATATTGCCTTCATTGACATTCGATTCACTAATTAAATGATAAATTAATTTTCTGATTGTTGTAAATAATTTAGTGAATTGAATTTTGTCATTGGCCAAGGCCTACAATAAACTAAATGAAATGTTAGTCTTTGGATAGGACTTGGGCATTCTTGATTGCTTTTCGCCTGGGTCGAGTGAAGCATTTGAGTAAATTTTTGTTGCTCAACGTAAAAAACATGACGCTTAACCATTCCGCTGAACTGATCCTCCAAGGGTGGTTGGGGAAAAACCTAAAATTCTTTGACATTCTGTTGATTATTCGCTGAAACAACAAAGGACAATATGTATTCAGATGAACTTCAATGGTTACTATTCGATTTAATGTTCATATTTTGATATAATGAAGAGGGAACCTGAACCAGTGAAGTGGGTGGATTGATCTATTTATTCCTATTTCAAAAAAAAATATGGCGTCTTTTCACTGGATTTGTTATGTCAGAGTCTCCACAAATCTAAATACCTCTTCAAAGAATAGATGGTAAAATGTATATAACAAGAAATTATGACAGTTTATTGTCCAGCCTTAAATATTTGGAAGCATTCTCCTAATGCTGTAATGTAGCTAGAGTGCATATGATCTGTCTATTGATTTAATTTTCATAGTTCATAGCAAGATGTGCTTATTTTACTTCTTTTTTCCCAGAGAAATACAAAAAGCAAGAGACCCTGTCCTACTGTGGACAGTTGCAAACAAAACTCTCAAGCATTTGATGAGAAAACACAAAATTTAGACAGAATACAGAGCCATGAAACAGCCTGTAAAGAAAGGTAGAACAATGGAATTATCTCAGAAAAAGCATTTTTATTCAAACATAGAAAACAATTCAATAGTTATGCTGAGAGAGCACAAGGTCACATGAAGTTGTTATGTGTGCTGCTGTAAGGGGTTTTTAACTCTGGACGAAGGTTTATGAACACAAAAAAAATGTATACTGAGCATGCCTCGTGTACTGGGTTGTAAAATTTTATCCCGTGGCTCCCAATGCAAGTAAAGAAATAAAGGAGAATATTCTTGACAAATTTCGGAATGATGAATGGAAATTTGTGTCGATCAGACAAAGCTATAGTATTGTTAGGAACAAAATTGTGGATAAAAGTTCAAAGAAGGAAGAAAGTTATAATGAGTGATTTACCATTTATGAAATTTATTTTTA
>NW_027625812.1:0-6693 GCF_034508935.2 Berghia stephanieae
GAGAGAAGAGAAAAGGGGAGAGAGAGAGGGGGGGGGGGTATGATTCCGGATAGTTTTTTTTAGAAAAACTCGAACGAGTCACGAAAAAAGCCATTTTTTGCAATGTCCAAATTTTTCTAGCTCTTGTATAAATAAGATCAAGATAAATTTTATCAACTGCTTTAAAACCAGTTGGCTGCTGAAACTCTGGAAAGAAAAGTATCAGGTTTGAGAGCTTTTGCCAAGGTTTGATGGTTATTTCGATGGGTAAATTTTGAAGGACGAGTTTTCTGGCCAAATTTTTAAATAAGTGTTTGTTTTTTTCCAAGTACGACAGTTAACGGTTAAGAGTGCGATTTTGTTGTCATTGTCACGAAAAAAAATATGCAAAAACGCCAAACAGGTGTCATGGCTCTTCCTACATATATTACTGTCTTATAGTCTTGATGAAATAACATTCGCCTTCGAGCCAGGGGGTCCCTTGTTTGAGTCCCGCTCTGAGTGGCGCAAAGTTGAGTCCTTGGAAAAGACCCTTTACTCAAATAAAAAATTAGTAACTGGGCGTTACAACCATTGTTTCTGTCGACAACGTCACTACCAACATTATCTCATTCGTCTGTAGTGCTTCATTCATCCTGTTTTGTTGAAAAAGGTGAAACCCAAAACGTCCTTTTTATCTGTTTTCGTATATTAAATTGAAGCTTACATTCAATTTCACATTGTTATTTAAATTTCTTCGAGCTTCGGCCAGCAAAATTAACATTCTGTACAAGAGAAATAATATAAGAGTTAACAAAGGGGGAGATGCTACGAGCCACTTAAACAAAAACACATTTTTTTTTAAAAAATTGGCCAAAAAAAAAACCCCAACCATTTCTTAAAAATAGAAAAATTTAAAAAATGACCCACAAATCCAAAAGTCCTTTTCAGGTGTGAGACTTAAAGACAGGTTGAAACCATTTAAATCGAAAACGATATTTGAAGTAAAAATTATCTTGGGCAAAAATCGGGGGAGAAAAAAAGTTCTTTGTAAAAGCGTAGCAGAGATGGGTTAGATTACGCTATCCATTCATAATTAATTTGCCGAAAGAGATAAAGGAATTGGGGGTAAAGAGGGTTAAGAAAAAAATTCGAACGTATACCACTGGGAGTATCAAAAAATGCGTTTTAAGGAAATTTTGGCCCGAAATTCGTCTTTCAAATATCGATCGATTAAAATGACTTTCATCTTGTGAAAAAAAACACTCTTTAACCTGGAACTTCAAGGAATTCGAGGAAATCCCAAATTTGAGAGTTTTGAAAACCCGATTAAGGGCATTTTAATTGACTGGTATTTTAATAACGCGTTTTTTTGGCCAACATTTTTAATATTTTTTTTTTCAGAGTACGGCAGTATACTCTACATCCAAAATGTCATTTAGCATTCTGAATGGATTGGTAGAACTGTGGAAGGTGTGCAGAAAAAGACAGGCCCTTGCAAATTTTTTTTTTGCGGGATTTTTTTTCCCCAGCTGGATTCAATCGTTTTTTAAGAAAAACTATAAAGTGAAAGCTTGTCCTAATTTGGTCACGCAAGTTTATTTTTTTTATTTCCGAGTGTGTGTGGTGTTGTGTGTTTTTGTGTGTGTGTTGTGTGTGTGTGTGTTTTGTGTGTGTTTAATGAGGGTTTGTTAAAAGAGATTTTTTTTTTGGATTTTTGGTGATGTTGAAAAGGTTTTGGTGATGGGGTAATGTGATTTTGAGGTGTCATAAAGATGGGGGGTGGTGGGGGGTGATGGTGGAGGTGGTTGTTGCGTCGTCGGGGGGATGATTTCAAAGACAATAATAATAATGATGATGACGCAACAAAAAACAAAACGACGTCGATGTCAAAAAGAAAGGGTAAAAGAAAAAATAAATTTTTACATATTTTAGTAAGGCTTTTGAGATAATATTTAGGTATTGATTTTATATTAAAATTAAAAAAATAGAAAATCAAATTTTTGTCATTTTAAATAAATCGCCTTTTTAAGCGTTATTAAAACGTACCCAAAAACGGTATTATAATTTACCTATAATTAGCCCCTAAAAAAAATGAATTTCGCTTAAAGATGGGAAATGGAACTTTTTTGGGTTTGCAATGAAAAATTTTAAATCTATTCCCATTGTAACGAAATAGAAACCATCCCAAAGTTAAATTTTTGGCGTAAATACAATCATATACAATCCTCCCGCATAGTTAGTTCCCATTTCGTAGTTGGTTAAAACTTTGTCTGCCATTTTTAAAAAATGGTTTGTTAAATTTGGGGCCATTAAATTTATCTTGACAAGTCCGTCCCAGTTCTTGTTTGTTTTTAAAAAAATGGCTTGAAAAGGAATGAAAAGAAAACAGGGGAAAAATCGAACGACATTCGCGTCAGCCCTTTTTTTTTTTTTTTTTTGTTTTTTTTTTTTTTTTTTTTTGTTTTTTCCCCTTTACTAAGTATCAATTATGAGGACTTTGAAATCTTCCCCCGGAAATTATAGCCGATTTTTTTTTCAAACGCTTTGTCAATTTTGGGGTTTGGGGTTCAAATTTATTTTTTTTACTGCAAAAACCGTAACCCCTCGAAATATTTGAAAAGGTCTTTTGAAACACTGCAAAAAAAGCAGAAAGAAAAAAAAAAAAAAGAAAAAAAAAAAACCCCCCCCTCTTGATTGAATCGAACCCAGACCCCGATTATGGCGGCGTACTACTAACAGAACAAGCTTTCCAAAGGGGGAAAAAGGGATCTTATATTCTACACAAGGTATAATATGGTTTTCCCCGTGAAATCTTTCTCCCAGCATTGCAAAAAATTTTTGGGGGGTTTTTAAAAATTAATAAAAAAAAATTTTTGCTTTGTCCCCAGCGCGTCTAACCCAATTTTTTTGGGGGGGTGATATAGAAACGAAAATGGCCCTAGCTTTTTTATTTAAATTTCCCAATCCCTTTGGGGTTTTAAAAAGTATTAAAGGACATAAAAGTTATGGGGTTTATTTTGGGGGGTTGGTGGGGGGGGGGTTTTGGGGGTGGAAAGTGGGGGGAATTTTTGAAGGTATTTTGGGGTGTATTTTTTGATTTATTTTTGTTTTGTTGGGATGTTTATAAATTTTGGTTTTATTTTAAAAGTGGGTTTTTAATAATAAAATAAAATTTTATTTGAAAGGTATTTTACCCCTTCGAAAGCAAGTCAGACGGCCATTTTTTTAGAGCTAAAACAGGCTGGGGGCCCGAAAACAAAAACAAAGAGCTGAGAACCGCGTTATTTCCATTTAGTTGTTCCTTTATTTGGGAAGTAATCACCCAACGGCGTCTAAAACAAAAAAAAAGAACCGAGTGACGTTAAATATATGCTTTTAGTGAATGAATTAACGTCACTAAGGCTTTGTTATTGTTTTTTTCTTTTTTTTCCCTTTATGTTATGAATAAAATTTTACTAAACTATATTAACCCGACTTTTAAACGTTCAAGGTCACACATATTTTGTGTGTTGGCCGTTCTATTTCGGATGGGCAAGGTGGAGTTCTTAGCCAAGCGCACACTATTTGTCTGTCGATCGTCGCCTATGTTTTGCGGGACTTTAAGAAGGGAAAGAAATTGACGCACTCAGAATTTATTTTTGTTTTTTAGCCCCGCCATTTATGAATATTCTCACTAAATTGTATTTTCAATATAATTTAAGGTTCACGAAGTATGTACGCTTTTGGCAAGAAATTCACTATTGCCATCCGAAGTATAACGGACCAACACAAAAAACTGTGTTTTAATTTGAACGTTAAGTCTTTTTTAATACATTTAAGGGAAAATTACTCATAAACGCGATGGCAAAAAACAATAACAAAGACCTGAGCGGGTGACATCAACTTTCATTCTATCTATAGAGGATTAATGTTCACCTCAAGAACGAGGATCAAATACCTCCCTTTTCAGCAAAGAACAAAGTAAAATAATGAATTTCTTCATAAGCATTAACCAATCAGAATATTTCCTGTCATTTGCCCCGTTTCGTACCCCTTGACTATTTATTTCCTGTATGAAGAGGCCTGAGATACCTAAGTACAAGTCAAACATACAAATAGGTCAGGCCCAGTTAGTGATGTATTTCTCATAATATTTTAACACTGATAAAGGAATTGCATCGCAAAACCTGATGGCATGATGCATTTTTTTCAATCATTTGTGTTAAAATTGTGAGTGATACTCAGGTCTGTGGGCTGTTTACTCCGGGTGATTGGCAAGCACTTAAGGTGGATTTGAGTCTTCGGTACATGATCAGTGGTTGATTTCAGGGCCAAATTATACTTTTATTTCAATTTTTTTTTCGAGTCAAAAATAAAACAACTTAAATGTTTATTCGACTATTTTAATAAAATATACGATATCTGAAATAATTTTCAAAACTGTACGCATTGTTTGTTGATTGAAGAACTGAAGGTTGTATGAGCTTTAAGATAATAGTTTAAAAAGCATCCATGTCAATAGCTTGACGGGTATAGCTAAAAAAGGGTCACAGAGGAACCATCAATTATACATGAGTTTGAAGTAAATTTATTCCTTTCTTTTTCTTCTTCTTCTTTCTTTGGGAATTCAATCGGGAAACTAGGAATGTAAGAACAACGCTGTCGTTTTCTGAAAAGACACATTTTTTTACAATTTGATCAGGAAACTCGTCCTACAAATATTGATCGATCAAAATGGCGCCCTAGGCTCTTATCACGTCAGGAACTCTCAAATCTGGGATTTTACAATTTTATTCTGAAGTGAAAAATTTTAAAGTTTTTGACAAGATGAGGGTTATTGTAATCGATTCATGCCTGAAAGGGCGTATTTTCTAGCCAAAATATTTTTAATGTGCCTTTCAGATCGACTGAATATGGTTTGGAGTGTGATCAGTTTAAAAGTCCCTTTGATGAAGAATTAATGAAGTAATTTAGATCTATGACAGCTGCTGTCTGGTATAATGTTTATTCTATGGATTATAGGTAATGTGTGGGTGTGGGGGGGGGGGGTAAGGTGGTTATCTTGTCTCGCCAGATCAAGAGAGAGTTTTGATAAGAGCTGTGCAAGAAGAAGAAGAAGAAGAAGAAGAAGAAGAAGAAGAAGAAGAAGAAGAAGAAAGAAGAAGAAGAAGAAGAAGAAGAAGAAGAAGAGGTCCCGCAGTGGCATTAGGAAGGTGTTCGAACCATCAAACCAGACGTTCGATAATCATATATTCCTGGTTATTTCTAATTCTAAACCATTTTTTGTCACCTGGTTTACATAGA
This sequence comes from Berghia stephanieae, assembly GCF_034508935.2. NCBI lineage: Eukaryota > Metazoa > Mollusca > Gastropoda > Nudibranchia > Aeolidiidae > Berghia > Berghia stephanieae. Next base: position 5,245 of record NW_027625812.1, read on the forward strand.
CATAACAACATTTTGAAAGACATGTCACATATTCTAATCGTCGTCCTTTCGTTAGTTCGAACCAGTAGATATGTAAATCTATTGTCGCTTGGTGTCCAGGGATTATGTATCTTCTCTTCTTCTAGGTTCCATGCCTGTCCAGGCTTCGGATATTACATGAATTATCTCTCTCCATTCCTCCCTGTCTCTTGCTTTTTCAAACAGCTCTTGGATTGTTAGGTTGGTGAAGCCCTTCAGTTGGTCTATGAGTGTTTTTCTTTGTCTCCCCCGGGCGCGTTTACCAGGTATTTTTCCACAACTTGCCAGGTATTCATTCTTATCTTTCCTTACTATGTGTCCGAAAAAGGATAGTTTGTCGATCCGATTATGCATATTATATTATAAATATGCAATCTTGTCTCTGTATTGGAAACTAGGAGAGGCCCTATTTGTGCGTGTGGCGTTATGGTCTACCGGTATAACACTTGTCTTCGGACCGATAAAAGAGGCAGAGGCGGGGTAAATGGACCCCAAATCCCAATAAAGTGTCTCGATGAAATAGATAGATATAAAATACCAGATGTACATTGAGCGTTGGTTTTAAAAAATTGAACCCTGCCTTTTGGCGTAAAATATATCGTGCACGTAAGATACGGTGATTATATGAAAGAAAAGAAGCAATTTATCGCAATGACACAACTTTCGCACAACAGCTAGACCTAGTCTATCTTGACTTAAAGAGCGAATTAAATTAATAACTTCAGTTTTGCACGAAAAACGACGTTCGTTGAAGATCTCCTTGTGTAGGCCTATTATTGTCTATGGACCTGGGGATTATCGGGGTGAATGGACATCCGGGGGACCTAGTAAAAAACCGTGGTGTAAATATTTTTTATTGGTTATCCCCCTCCCTACAAAGGGAAAGCCCCCTCATCTCTTTCCCCCCTTTGTAAAAACAAATTTTTTTTTTTTTTGGAAAAAAAAGTTATACTTCAAAAAAAATTTGATGATTTAAATGTCTTAATGTCGTCAAAAACTTTCAAACTTTTTGATTTTAATGAAATCTTTGGGTTTTTTGGGTTTCTTTAAAAACAAGTAGAGAGTCATTTTTGGGCCAAAAAATTTAAAAATTTCCGTACCCTGGAAAAAACTCGATAGTATTTTAAAAAAAATTTGGGCCCGAAAAAAAAACCCGGGCCTTAAAAAAAATCCCAAACCCAATTTTTAATTACCCCTCAACTTTTCAAAAACTCTTTAATCCCTAAACTTTTCGAAGTCGCAATTTTTTTTTAACCTAAAAAAAAAAAACAATATTTTCAAGTAGTAACCGCCGTGCGACTATTTGGGGCAAGGGGAACGAAACTCGCTTTCCCCGGGCGGAAGGTCCCCGGGGGCGAGCCTCACTTTGGGGGCCCCCATAGTTAGGGCCCTTTTGGGAAAAAACTATTTTTCAAAAATTTTCTCACCGTA
>NW_027625813.1:0-5000 GCF_034508935.2 Berghia stephanieae
AAAAACCCCGTGACTGAAAAATTCTTGGAACTGTGGAACATGGAGAAGAATTAAAGAAGCTGATATACAGAGAAGTGGTAAGACCGGAATGAGATAAAAAAGTTGGCTCAGGATAGAGAAGGATGGAAACTGTTTGTCTGTGGCCTATACCCTGACCCAGGGTGAAAAAGGCAATGATGATGATGATGATGTGGGATAAAATAGCAATAGGAACAAACAATGAAAGTGGTGTGTATACTGAATGTAAGGTTTAGGGTAGTTTATATTTACACTATAAACACATACCCATTCAAAAATAATATAATAAAAATATGCCATGCAATGTTTAAATATAAATAAATAAATAAAACTCCTTTATTCATCCCCATGGGAATTTGTCTTTAGAGTCTATTCCAAGGGAAGACTGAATAACCCAGGCATCAGCCGCAGTGCAGCGTCGCAAAATGAGCTAGGGCGAGGTGACTTGTTCAAGGCCACACAGTGCAGCGGTGTATGATCGAACTCTGTAACTTTCGGGTACGAAGCAAAGACCGTACCGCTGAGCCACGCTGTCTCATCTTTAAAAAATCTTTATTTAAAAGATACATAAGACCTGAAAAAACAGCTACATTACACTCATAAGATCAACCATAAATTTTTCCAGTGCAGTTTTGAACCCGCACTTACTTACGTTGTTAAGGCGATTAGATTTGATTCACCTATACGATGCCACTATCATATTATCTCAATTTGTCTGTAGTGTTTCATTCATCCTGTTTTGTTGATGATGGGGAAACCTGAAACAGTATTTGTCGTCGTCTAATAAATTGAAGCTTTCTATATCTATATTCATTGTTCTTTTTTCGAGCTTCAACCAGCAACATTTTCATCATTCTCCCTAAGTTGAGCACAACCTTTACAACCTTAAACGATTTCAGTGGCTGTAACCATGTAAATGAGTAACAAAGAAGATAATAAATATAAAGTCCAGTTAAGACTTCAGTATAAATAACAAAATAGAAAGACTCGATAGTTTCACACATCTAAAGAGCGGATTTGTTAGTATCAGGGAAAAAACCCATCTTCCTTCCCTTTTTTTTTTGTGAAGCTAGCCATACTTAATGGCGGGCAAGATTCTGGGCTAGCCGTACTTAAGGACAGTTAGACTGCAGGCTAGCCATACTTCAGGATGGCTTGATAGTCAGGTTATCCGTACTTAAGAATGGCTAGACTGGCAGGTCTATTCTTTTCTCCTTTTTTTGTTTGGCCTTGTTCAATTTATGAGCATGAATTAATTAAATAAAATTTTTTTAATTAAAAATTAAAAACATTTTTTTTTTTCTCCTCTGACCATTTGGTCGCTCTCTGAACTCTGAATATTTTTGTTTTTTGCTTTCTAATATTTATTCTTTTTAGAATATACTTTTTCAGATTGGAGTGGGGACGAATATGACAATTAGCTAGAACTAAAAGGAACCAAAAGAGAAAGAGAGAAAATTATTTTTTCTGTTTTAAAAAGAAAGGGGGGGGGGGGGGGGGCGGAGTCGATGGGACATTTATCATTTCAATGCTCTAGAAAGGAGTTTAAGGAGACGAAAAAAAAATAAAAGGGGGCGGAACCAGATTCGAAGACACAGTGTCGATTCCGACAAACCTTATAATTCTAAGGCAGAGGACTGGGACTTAGACTAAGACGTAACCATTCGGCCAAAACACCCACATGAATGTTGACGTGTATTGTATATAAGTATTTAAAATAGTGTAACCTACTATCCTTAGACTGATTATATTTTATGTTTTTATTGATATCTTTATTAACTTTATTATTTCTATGTGCATTTCGAAACTTTCCATATTCTAATTCTGGAATGTGGATAATAAAATGTTAAGAATTTGAGCGGAGTTTCAAAAAAGTGCAATTTTCCTATGCTCAGACATGACTGGGAATAATCAATTTTCTTATTCCCAAACATGTCTGAGAATAATCACAGCTTAAACTTAAAACCCGATACCCTGTGTCAGATTGATAAATAAGAAGATGACAGCAAAAAGACCCAACAACACCCGTTTTTGTTTTAGATTTTAGTCTTAGTAAATACCTCCTCCATAATGTAGCCATTGTAGTACGGTCCATAAGGAAATAGCCTTTTATAGTACAGTGGTAAGATGTCAGGGAGTGCTTCTGTATCAAACTTTTCGTTAGACATTTGTGTAAACTTTCAGAGAGAATTTGTAGCAGACAAAAATTGTGCGTTGTTTGTGTGCAGTGTACTTTCGCTTTCATTCATTTGTTGAAGATTACCCGCCAATATGTGAACTTCCGCAGTCGTATCAAATCCTTTCGTAATTATTGTAAATGTTGCTGCTCGAAGCTCGAAGAAATAAATAACAAAGTGAAATTGTATGTAAGCTTCAATTTAATGTACAAAAATAGATAATATGGACGTGTCGAGTTTCCCCTTATCAACAAAACAGGATGAATTAAACTACCACATTATCTCATTCGTCTGTAGTGTTTAATTCATCCTGCTTTGTTGATAAAATAGGTAACCCGAAAGGTCGATAATATCTGTTTCGTATATTAAATTTAAGCTAACATTCAATTTCACACTGTTATATATTTCGTAATTATAGGGATTCATTATTAATTATTATCAGTTGCCCCCCCCCCCCCCCCCCGCCCCCTTTCCCACCCATTCCCAATAGAAGACAAAGCAAAACAAACAAAATAATAAACAAAGAAAATTGAATAAATACTATGAAATAACATGAAAATTTTTTAAAAAATTTAAAAATAAAACAACCCCTCAGCCAAAATAAGAACAACAACCTAAAAAAAACAAAACAAACAAAAAACAACAACAAACAAACAAACAAACAAACAAACAAACAAACAAAAAAAAAACCAAAAAAAAAACAACAAATAAATCCCTAATAAAAAAAGATAAATAAATAAATAAATAAATAAATAAATAAATAAATAAATAAGGATGAGGCTTTTATATAGCGCAAGATCCACAAAACATGCTCAACTCTTTACAAAGGGTCCCTACCAACAATAGCAATTAACATGGGGACGAAACGTGACAAACCCGTAAGACAATAATATTTCAATATATTGTTCAAACACAAACACCTCGGATATCAGCCAGGTACTCATTTTACACGTAAGTATGGTGAAAGAATGTGAGTAAAGACTAAACCCCCCCCCCAAAAGCAACACCAAATAAAAAAAAAACAAAACAAAAAAAAAAAACAAAAAAAAAGAACACCCCCCCCCCCCCCCCCCCCCCCCCCCAAAAAAAAAAACACATCAAAAAAAAGCAAGCAAACAAAACACCCAACAACAATACCCCCCCCCCCCCCCCCCCCCCAAAAAAAAAAAAAAAAAAAAAAGAACCAAACAAAAAAAAAACCAAAAAAAAAAAAACCAAAAAAAACCCCCAGAAAAAAAACAAAATCAAACAGAAAACAAACAAACAAACAAACAACAAAAAAAACCCCAGAAAAAACAACAACCTCCCCGCCCCCGCCCAACTCCCCACCAACCAAAAAAAAAAACAAAACAACCCAACAAACAAACAAACAAAAATAATAAAACAAAACAAAAAAAATGAAAATAGAAAAAAGATGGGGGGACAGCGCGTGTACCTTTTATGGGGCAAAAATAAATTTTTATCGATTAATAATTATTGATTATTGAGCTTTGATTATTAAAAGGGAACATCCCCAACAAGTCAAAAGGGTTTAAAAGGGACCCCGAAACAGCCCCAAAAACTTAAAGAGCCCGGGCTTTGGGGAGGACGGGTAGGAAATAAAAAAAAAAGAGAATTTTTTGAGTTCCCCAAATCAAACTGTAGGTCAAATTTAAAACCCCTAAATTTTTATATATAAATAAATAAAAAAATTTAAAATATTTTAAAATTTTCTATTATTATTATTATCAAACTATCTATTATCTATTAAATTTTCACTATTAAATCTTTCTTTAAATTTTCTAAATTTTTTAAAATTCTATCTAACCCTATCTTTAAAATCCCAAAAAAAAAAAATTTTACATTACTATATATAAAATAATAAATAAATTTTAAAAATTTTTAGATAGATAGATAGATGATAATAGATAAAAAAAAAAAGAAAATATAATATTATTAAAATATATTTTATATAAATATTAAATTAAAATGGTGGTGGTGTGTGTGTGGGGTGTTTGTAATTTAGGGAAAAAAAGGGGGAATAATTTGTCCAAAGGAAAAAAAAAAGAAAACCTTTTTAACCCCTCCCCCCCCCCCCCTTTCCCCCTTAAAAAAGCATAAAATTTAAAGAAATAGGGAAAAAATAATATGAAAATTTTTTAAAAATAAAAGGTGGGAAAGAAATTATTAAACCCCGGGAAACAAGAATTGGATCTTTTGTGGATAAATCATTTGATTTCGTTGGAAAAAATTTTTTTTAAAACAAAAAAACCCCAAAAAAACCCAACCTTTTTAATAAAAATATGAGGAAACAGAAAATTGATTAAATTTTACAAAAAAAAAAAAAAAAATAAAAAAAATAATTTTTTTTTTTTTAAATTAAAATTTTTTTTTTGTTTTTTTATTTTTTTTTTGTTTAAAATTAAATTTTTATTTTTATTTTTAAAAAATGGGTTTTTTTTAAACTAACTTTGGGTGTTAAAAATAATTTTTAGTTTTTAAAAAATAATTTTTATACTCAAAAAAATTTTTAAATTTTTTTATTTTTTTGTTTTAAAATTATTTTAATTTTTTGGGGTTTTAAAAAAAATTTTTTTTTTGTTTTAATTTTTTTTTTGTTAAAATTTTCCAAATTAAAATTTTAAAAAAAAAAAAAAAAAAATTAATTAACTTAAGGTTTTAAAAATTAAAAATACCCTTTGTTTTAAAATAGTTAGAAAACCTTTTCGAAAAATTAAAAAATAAACCCTTTTTATTTTTTAAAAAAAAAAACAAAAATTTTTTTAAAAAAAAAAAAAAAAAAATTGATAACATTAACGAAAAAAG
>NW_027625814.1:0-6694 GCF_034508935.2 Berghia stephanieae
GGGGGAAAATCAAAGAAATGGGCGTTTTGGGAAAGAAACCCCCAATACAGGTTGGCAAACCCCGCTAAATTTACCCCAAATGAATAATAAAGGCATGACAAAAGATCCAACCCACCCATAAAAAGCAAAAGCAACTTTTCCATTATTCCATTCCCCATTCCCAACAACCAAAAACGTCACCTTTCCGTTTCATTTCAACTACCTATCCCCCCGGCCAGGCACCCCAAAAATGCTGGGTTGCACGGAAGGAGCTGACAAATAGATTGGACTAAAAAGCCCTTTTTTTTTTTTTTTCGATTGAGAGCGCGGACTGCAGAAATAAAAAGTCCGCAGTGAGAGAATACTTTCGAAATTTTTCTTCTTTTTTTTTCGCTTCAGAGCGCGGACTGCAGAAATAAAAAGTCCGCAGTGGAGAATCTTTCCCCATATTTTCTAATTCTTTTCCAATTCGAGCTGAAGCTTTGCAAACCCAATAAACACACTACTGCTTTGCGCTCAGACAAACCAAAGAATAGAACACATCGAGTAAACAAATAAATCAATCAATAATTGAATGAATGAATGATAATGAATGAATGAATTTGAATTGCTATACCTAATCTCACGACCACAGCTCATTCTGATAAATCTGAATCTTTTCATTCAAATTTTGTTTATTTATTTATTTATTATTTATTTATTTTTATTTATTTATTTATTTATTTTCAAATTTATTACCAAATAACCAAGGGATTACCTCCTAAAGAAAAATGCTAACAACTTGCCTTTCCAAAGTAAACGGGTAACAAATAAACCGTAAGCCGATTGGCCCGGCTCTCGTAAATTGACCAATCAGAACGCCGAGATAACATATATAAACGAACGGCCCTCTTTTTACAATCATCACTTTCGAGTAACAAAAAAATCTAAAATGGCACGTACCAAACAAACCGCACGAAATCCACCGAGGAAAGGCTCTCGTAAGCACTGGCCACCAAGGCTGCCAGGAAGTCTGCCCCAGCCACCGGGCGGTGTCAGAAACCCCACAGATACAGGCCTTGAACTGGTTGCCTTAAAGAGAGATCAGACGTTACCAGAAGACACTGACTCCTCATCCCGCAAACTCCCCTTCCAGCGTTGGTGAGAGAAATTGCCCAGGACTTCAAGACTGACCTGCGCTTCCAGGCTCTGCCGTTAAATGGCCCTGCAGGAAGCCATGAAGCTTATACTTGGTTGGTCTTTTTGGAGGATACCAATCTGTGTTGCCATCCAGCCAAGCGAGTCACCATCATGCCCAAGGACACCCCACTCGCTCGCAGAATCCGTGAGAGAGGCTTAAATCTCTTTTCCCCTTCCTCCTTCCCCAAACCGGCCCTTTTTCAGGACCACTACACATAACTCGATTGACTGACTCTCTGTTTACGCACTCCCTCATCCCCTACCCTCTTCAATGTACTTAATTTTTAAATGTGATAATCACGAGTTACGAAATGGAAACTTTTCCACATGGTCACGCAACTTGAGAATTCCTTTTAGCATTTGTGTAGTGCTCAAAGCGCTTACAAGAGGACCCTTTGCTTGTGAAGCTAGTGCTTACCAACTGATCCCCGATATATGCACACGTTTGTTTATAATCATCAAATGGGATGACCAAGGCTTTCTAGAGTTTTTTTTTTAATGAACTCTGGGCCCATACTCTAAATCGAGCAACTTAATTTGTTCAGCTCATCAGCATTAACCTTGAAAAAACTCATTGACATGCCGGTAATTTAATATGAGATAAACTGTGTTTCCATTGCCATCGATTTACACACTGGTTGTAAAAAATATTGGATGGGAAAGTAGAAGACGTTACAGTTAAGAGACATAGGATATAGCAAAAGGCAAACAATTATATATTTTAAAAAATTCCGTCACCCAGAAATAGCATGCAGTAATGCGATGCTTGCAGAAACCGGCGAGCAGGGAAGCGATGACTTTTTAACTTAAGAACGTATGAGGAGAGTCAGAGAGGTTGGAGAAACATGAGCAGAAAAAGAAAGAAATAAAAAGACATCAGAATGGTTCATACAAGGGTGAGTGGAAACAAAGAAGAAAGAGAGAGAGAGGAGAGAGAGAGAGAGAGAAGAGAGAGAGAGAGAAAAGAGAAAGACAGAGAGAAAGAGAGAGTGGGGAGAGAGAGAGAGAAAAACAGAGAGAAAGATGAGAGAGAGAAGAGAGAGAGAGAGAGAAGGGAAAGACAGAGAGAGAGCCACCATCGTGGTAAATTGAGCTTTATATAACGCAATATCCACAAATGTGCTCAATGCGCTTCAAGGGGTCCCTGGTCAACAGCAACATTTAACATGTAGACGGACAGACGCCTGTTAGGCGATATTACAATTTTTCGGACAAAGACAACGCTATTAACGGCCAGGTACTCATTTTACAACACCTGAGTACGGTGAGAGAAGTGAGTAAAGAGCCTTTTCCAAGGATTCAACTATGCGCCGAGAGCGAGCTCGAAAACCCAGGACCTTCCGATCTGAAAGCGAGTGTCATACCACAAACCACATAGCCCCTGCCTTTGCGTGGCAACAAGTTTCTGGGAAAAATCTGAGAGAATCTGGATTTAAAATTTTCATTTTATTTTTTTCTTTTTTCTCAGTATCTTTAAAACAAAATAGTTTGTTTTTTTGTTTGTTTTTAAATCGAAAACAAACAACAACAAAAACAAAACAAAAAACAAACAAACAAATGTAAAACAAAACAAACAAACAAAACAAAACAAACAAATAAAAGCAAAAACAAAACAAACAAAAAAAAAAACGATTAGTAATTAGGAATTCGACGATTAACAGGTCCAGTGTTTCACGATTTAACGTGTCACTAATTGGAGAATTCGACAAATCAAGCACCCTTCCGGACCAATAAAAAGAACGCCGTTCTATAGACCAATCAGGTGTCTCAGTGTCACCATGATGCTCTTAACCCTTTATAACCCGTGCGCGCTTGTCTTTCGACTTCTACCTAACTGAATATCAAGAAAATGTCTGGGCGTGGCAAAGGAGGAAAAGGATTGGGAAAGGGTGGCGCCCCAAGCGTCATCGTAAAGTCCTTCGTGACAACATCCAGGGGATCACCAAGCCCGCCATCCTCCCTCTCGCTCGTAGAGGGGGTGTGAAACGTATCTCCGGACTCATCTACGAAGAGACCAGAGGCGTACTCAAAGTTTTCCTTGAGAACGTGATCAGAGATGCTGTCACCTACACTGAGCATGCCAAGAGGAAGACCGTCACTCTAGGGGCTTTGTCTACGCCTTGAAACGCCAGGGACGTACCTGTACGGATTCGGTGGATAGATCCCCTCCTCATCTAGCCCTGCACCCCCAAACCCCCCAAACGGCCCTTTTCAGGGCCACCCTCACAATTTCCCGGTTGACTACCGACTGATTACAAACGCATCACAATCTTATCTTTCTTCAAATGACACTTGTTTTGAAGCAATTCGGGTACTGAATGGATTTTTTGATTTACGGAACCCAAATACTTTAATCTGAGCATGGGGAAAATCGGGATTTCGCCGTTTTTTTCACTCCTGGTCGGGCCTTGAGGGGCTAATTTCCCAAATTTGGGGCAACACAACCACTGAAAATAAGTTTACCTGTCAATTTAATTATATTTTCATGAAGTTTTACGTAGGCTAATGTTGTATTTTATTCACAAGAGTCCTTTTAAAACTGCCACTGTTGTCGGGTAACTTCGCCGCGAGATGTTTTTACTTAGTTTTTCTCGCTACAAGGCAATTAAGGAACAATTTCCATTTCCTTTAAACACATATTTACGGCACTTGTATCGAGTGCGATATGTATGTATAGGCCTTCGCGGGACACATTACAATGCCGGTCAAAAGATCATAATCATAATATAATAGCCTGCTGCCCATCCATACCCGAGACGACTGGTTTCGGGTTTTTATACCCACTTAACATATTTATTATTTACTTTTCTTTAACTTAGATTTCAGTGCTAACGCAAACTTCTATTACACACAAAAAAATCGTCTTTGGAATAATTATTGTATGATTGTGATGATAGTGATGTGCGGCGAATTTACCCGAAACTATAGACTTTTGAAAAAAAAATGTATTAACATCTTTAAAATATTTTTATATAATATACACTGATAATGAAATAAAATGGACGTGGAAACCACATTGATTTTGTGACCAGAGCCTTCACATTCGAATTGCACAATGTTGTAAGGGATGCCGTTGCAGTCAAAGATCAAAGAGTCAAGGGTGTTACAGCATGTCTCGCCAACTTTTCATGCATTGCTATTGCCTTGGGATCCCTTGTAAAGCGCTTTGAGCACGCTTTTGCGGGTATGCCTATATAAAAGCTTGCTGTAACGTGACACGAAAAACTAACTCGTCGTCTCTACCTATTCATTCTAAAACGAAGCCACGCATAAGTCTGTACACAAAGAATTTCGTAAAGTAGGAATGAAAAAAAGCAATACAGGGGGTGATGCGTTGAAACCGGTAGTCAAACGGAATAAGTGGGGGCCCTGAAAAGGGCCGGTGTAAAGGGGGAGGGGCATCGAGCAATTTACTTGCTGGTGGTGTTTTTTGGTGACAGCCTTGGTGCCTTCACTGACAGCGTGCTTGGCAAGTTCACCGGGGAGCAAGAAGACGACCGCGGTCGGGACTCTCGGGGGGTGATGGTGCTCCTCTTGTTGTAGTGACCAGGCGGCGGGCTTCGGCGAGATGCCTCGAAGATGTCATTCACAAAAGAGTTCATGATTGACATGGCCTTAGAAGAGATACCAGTGTCGGTGGGACCTTTTTCAACACCTTGTAGATGTAGATGCTGTAACTTTTCCTTCCTCCTGCGTTTTCCTCTTCTTGTCGCCGGTGCGAAGGGCCTTTGCCTTGCCGGCTTTTTGGCCCTTTGGCAGAAACTCCTCCTTTGGGTGGGATTTTTTTCCGATTTGATTTCTAGTGAAACTAGTTTTAAAAAATGAACGGCGCGAAAACCATTTATATGAAAAATACCGGATGAAAGCGAAGGGACGACCAATCGAGAGAAGTATGCCCTTTTCTCAACGGTTGATTGGGCGAGCGGTTTGGCAAATTCATCTCTGCCCCGATTTTCGTTTATAAATAGTCATTCGCCGTTTCACGAGTCACTGTATTTTTTTAAAGTACACCCAACCACTTACAATAAACAATCATGTCTGGGCCGTGGCAAAGTGGAAAAGTTAAGGGCAAGTCCAAAATCCCGCTCTTTTTCGCGCTGGACTCCATTCCCAGTTGCAAATTCACAGACTCTTGAGGAAAAGGGAACTACGCCGAGCGCGTTGGTGCTGGGCCCCATCTACTTGGCACTGTTCTTTAGTACCTCGCTGCTGAAGTTTTTCGAGTTGGCAGGCAATGCTGCCCGTGACAACAAAAGACCAGATCATCCCCCGTCATCTCCAGCTCGCCTCCGCAATGACGGGAGTTTTAACAAGCTTCTGTCCGGAGTCACCATTGCTCAGGGTGGTGTTCTGCCAAACATCCAACCGTCCTCTTGCCCAAGAAGACCGCAAAGCACCAGGAAAGAACTAAGTCCCCTCCCCAGCCAGTCTTTTCTGCCCCAACAAAAGTCCTTTTCAGGACACCACCACTCCCCCCCATTGGCCCCCAAGAAACTCGCATTTCACTTTCGCACCCCTCGAGGTTTTTGTTTTATGATTGTGTAGGGGGCATTTTTTCCTTCCAATCCTCCCCAGGTTTTTTTAGAATGGTATTAACAATGCTTTTAATTTTTCCAAATTTAAATTTAAGTACCGGTTAGCCCGTTTAATTAGGAGATAGACGGCTTAGGGTACTTTTACTCATTCTTTGACGAGGTTTAAATTTTCTAGACAAAAAAATCCCCAAATTTAAGTCTCGGTTATCTATGCTACCCTTTACTTCCGCATTGCACGCCTTTGTCAACCAGTTGGGGTGTTCTGAACTTCTGAATCGCCCAGTGCCAAATTTTTTTTTGGGCTTTTTTTTTCTTTTTTTGTCCCTGAATATGGGTTTAAAGGGACTTTGGTAAATCGGCGGGTACTCTCACCTTATGTGACTCTATCACAAAATGGGCCGCCCACAACAAATTGGATTTAAGGCTATTTTTTTGTTGGGAAAGGGACCCAACTTGTCTGCGGGGGTATACCCCTTTGACCCCCAGTACGATTTTGTGGGGTTTTGGGTGTGTATATGAAAATTCCATCTTAACACGGGTCATGCCTACACTCAATTTCAAATTTCAGGAAAATTTTATGGATACATTGGGCAAAAAGTAAAATTTAGCAGCGAACAAAACCTACCAAAGAAGTATTAGGGTTATGGTTGCAATGGCACTAAGGTAAACAATGAGAGAAAGGTGGGGGTGATGGGGTGGGGTGGTGGGGCTTAGTAGGTGGTGTGGGAGCATTGTGGGAAGGGGGTGATGTAATGGTAGGTTTTAGTCCTAGGATATGGGTTGGGGGCAGTGGGTTTTAGTAATGGTGGTAGGGTATGATGTGATGTATGACGATGATGATGAAAAATTTATGATTTATGATGATGATAATGATATGTTGAAAGATGATATGGGTGGGGGTGGGGGTGGGGGGTGGGTTTTTCTTGGTTTTAATAACTGGTAGGGGTAGCCTGAGGGAGTTGTAGGTAGGCTAGTCGTCGTAGTATGCCTGTTTTTTTTCT
>NW_027625815.1:0-6694 GCF_034508935.2 Berghia stephanieae
TAATTAAATTTTCAATTTTTTTTCGAAAAAAAATGTTTTCCTTTGTTCAAATTTTTTTCACCTAAAATTTTTCGATCTCAAAAAAAATTAAAATACTTTAAACACCGAAACAAAATACTTTCTTGTTATCCATTTCAGAAAAAAAACTTTTTTACAACAACCAAATTTAAATATTATATCTTATCACGGCACAAAATCCATATTTAAGGGGACGTTTTTGCACACATATGTGAGTTTTTGGAAATAGGGGTTTTTTGATAAAGGGAAATGATATTCCTTGCATTGTGGGGAATTTAATAATACCAAAGATCAATCCAATTGAAATTGAATTACAACACAAGACATTAAAATTAAAAGTCCAGACCCAAATTTTTCTTTTCCCCATTTATTTTTTGGGAAAAATTTTTCCAAACCAAATCAAATGCATGGCAAATTCAATTTTTTTCATAAAGGACCCGCGTCCCAAAGCGTATTATGGGAATGAACAAGAGGGGAAAATTAAAGTTATAACATTAAAGAAAAACAGGGTGAATCCCTTTTCTTTTTGGTAGATTAAACCGAAACTTCAAAAGTCCTTTTTCCCACCGTTTATCCTAAATTCACTTTTGGGTAAAAACACATCCCACTTTAACCTTTTTTTTGACTCGGGTCACAAATTCCAAATCCGTAAAATATTCCAAATTTTAAGTTTTTTTGACATTTAACCATTTCAATATTGGGGAATATTTCTAACCAAAATAAAGATTTTTTAAGATAAAGTTAAACTTGCGCAAACGGGAAATGAAACCATTGAAGTCAATAGAATCAATGAAGATAAATCAAACATTCTTTTGTACCCCTATTGTAAACTTTTTCCACTTTTCCCTTTTAAACCAAAGGGCACTTTATCCCCCCAAAAAAAATCAAAACCTTACGCCCAAACTCCTACCCCCAAAAAATAGGGGGCCCAAAAAATTCCATGCAAATTTCAGCCCTTAAAAAATCTCCCCCCACAAAAACTTTAAAAAGGGCACTCCCTAACAATTTTGTCTCTTCAAAATAACGCTGTCTGGCGTGATGTTTATCCTACATTCAATTATGCATGTTTTCCCTGGGGGCCCTTATAAGAAATTGAATATATAAAATTTTTAGAATTACTTCCATAAAATATCAATTTTAAAAGCATTAAAAAAAGTAAAATTTTAAATTTTTTAATTAGATTAATCTATTCAATTTAAAAACAATAATTTTTTAATATCCTTTGACACAAAATTCTTGAATTAAATACTAAATATTTCATATTTCACCTTTTGTCAATAAAATCACTCGACTGTCCGCAAAATCACATGCAATTTTTAAAACCAAAACACAAATTTTTGGGGCCCGACTATTGCGCGTCTATACGGCTAAATCCTTTTGTGATCGTAAAAAAATTATCAGCGTCCAAAAAAAATTTCACGATATTCTTTTTTTTTTTTTTTGTATAGTAAATTTTTAATGTTTTTTTTGGGCGATATCCAATTGGGGAATCGGGGGCAATCGATACCTGCATCGGAAAAGTTTTATTTGCCATTGATATTTGAAAAAATAACTGGTCATATGATCCAACAAGTCAATACGGGGGGGATTTTTCCGATTTCGGGGACGAAAAGGGGTACGGGTAATAAAATTTCAACATGAAAAAGATTCACAAATTATCATATCTGTCCCAAAATTTCGGGTACACCAGTAAACCCCTTCAAAAATAAATGAACTCGGGTGCAAATACCGGTTTGGGCATTGAATTATATATTGCAAGTGCTAAAAGGGACTGTCACGGGCGACTTGTACTGTAAAAATAAGAAATGTTCCCCCTTTGCTTGGATAAATAAACACTGTAAAGAGCGTTTTCAAGGATTCCTTTTCTTGTAAAGTATGGATTTTTTTTTTTCACAGAAAACTGGATTTTTTTATTGAATTCCCAAACGAAAAGGGAAAATAAATTGCCTTCTACTCCCAAATTGTTTTCTATAAATTGTTTATACGCACTTAAAAGCAGAATACATCCACACACTTTGCGTATAAATACTGATGTCCATTTAAACTCCCAGTCCATCATTTTCACCTAAATCGACATTTTTGGGAAAGTTTCTTTTGACTTCCAATTTTTATAAAGATCTTTCCTTTCCCCTTTCTTGCTTTCTCTGTGAGGGGCTAAAAAAAGGGTTTGAGCTGAAATGTCAAATTAAGATTATTTCGTGCCTTTAAATTACCATTTGACCACGCCAAACGTATTAGTCAAAATAACAATAAATTAAATTTACCCTTTAAAAAAAAAAAACGTTTTCCTTTGTTCGTTAGGGAGATTTAAAATAAAATTTTCATTCAAAACATTCAAAATCCTATTTCACCTTTTTATCTCTAAATTCATTTCTTAATCCAACCATCCCACTAATACCGTTTAACGGGGGTCCTATGACGAATGTCACCGATTATTCGGAATACTTATACAAAGTAAATTTTAAATCCTAACTATAAATTATTATTAAAAAATAAATTCCTATATAGGGAAAGGGGATTTTTTTCTTAACCCAAAAAAGTAATTATTTTTTCTAATTATAAACCCCCCCTGGGGACAGGAGATCCGGGGTTTGGGTACCTTTTGTAAAACAGCGAAATGCTCTCCCCCCAAAAGGCTTTTTATTTATCATTCATTTTCACCTCACATTATTATTGTGTAAAAATGCAATCTCGGGTAAAATAAAACACCCGAAACTTCGTAAATTTTTGTGTGAGAAAATAAGCATTCAATGACTACTTTTGGCCGCCTCACCGATTAAAACCGGGAACCTATTCGCCCAAAGGAAAAGAAAAACCAAAAACTCAAATTTTAAAAACTTTGTCGAAAACAAGTCTAACTCGTTAGGGCCGGGGGCGTCGCCTTTTCCTACTGGGTTTACTGCGGTGACACCTTCCAAATTTTAAAGTTTTAGCATTACATCTAATAGTTTGGTCCAAAAAAAGTATCAATTTTTCCCTACTTTCTCCAAAATTTTGTTTTTTTCCAAATGTCTTTTTTCCTCTATTACCCCCAACCCCACCTTCACTTCTTATCCCCTCAATGATCAACGAAAAATTTCCCTGTTTGACATATCGTTTCCCATCCACCCCTTTTTTCTGTTACTTTTTTCACTCAGCTACCCTTAAATTCCTAAAATTTTTTAGTAATGTTTTCTATATAAATGATCAATATTTTGGGCTCTTTATTTAACACATATCAACCAACTTGCCCCACCTATTTTTAATTTTCATAAAATCAAAACATTTGTCAAAGATTCGGGGCTTCAAATAGTTTTACTTTTACCCCCGATTTCTTCTTTTTTTTACTGCTTTTTTGCCATTTCGGTTTTTGTTTATTGGTTTTTTCCATTTTCTTTTTATCATTTATCTGGTTGTTTCCATTTTTTATCTTTTATCTGGTTTTTTCCTTTTCTTTTTGTTTATGGGGTTGTTGTCCTTTTCGTTTTATTGTTTATCTGGGTTTTTGTCCTTTTCTTGTTTTTGTTTATTGGGTTTTGCCTTTTTCTTTTATTGTTTATGGGGGTTTGTCCTTTTTCTTTTTATTATAATCGGGGTTGTTGTCCTTTTTCTTTTTTTTGTTTTGGGGGTTTTGCGTCCATTTCTTTTATTTTTTTATCGGGGTTTTTTTGCCCATTTTCTTGTTATTGTTTTCTGGTTTTGCCATTTTCTTGTATTGTTTTCTTTTTTGCTTTTTTTTTTTTTATTGTTTACTTTTTTGTCAATTTTCTTGTCATTTTTATCTGAGCTGCAGTTCATTTTCAGTAAATATTCAATGGTTAATTTTTACTTTTTTAAATATCTTTCTGGTTGTTTCCCATAATTTTTTTTAATTGTTTGACTGGTTTACATTTTTATTATTTTTTTTTATGAAGAAATAATTTCACTCAGGGGAAAATTTTTTTTGCGTCTACCTTTAACTTTGGATTGGGCTCAGGGTTTAAAAACGGGGCTTTTATATGGGAAATTTCCCCTAAATACCAAAGACTAAAAATTAAAAAAATTTTTTCGGCGGTGAGGGGGTTTTAACCTCGACCTTATTGGGACGACAACTCCCCTGGGGCCGGGGGAGCGTGACTCTACCGAGAGCTACCACAATCCAAAAAAAAACGTATCAAAAATCATCTTCAATTTGTGCCCTTTTCTCACGACAAAATTTTAGGTGCGGGTACACCCACACAACCTCGAAAGTTACCGGCCCCTTAAGCTTAATAACCAATATCTCCACAAACAATAAAAATAGAAACAACTGAGAATTGATATCCCGGTTTTTGGGGTGAATTTTTAATTCAGAAAAGGGGTGGGGCGGGCCTTTTGTTGGAACAACAAGAAAAGAAATCCCAAAAAAGTCCAGAAGATGAATTTTTTTGATTCGTGGTAGCTCATACGGAACCACGCCTCACCGCCCCGGTTTCGTAACAAAAAATCGAGGGTTTAAAACCCCCTCACCACCGCAAAATTTTTTTTTTTTCTAATTAAAAAATTTCCCCTAATTTCCTTGACCAAAACTAACAGTAAATGAGGCAACGCCTTTTGGGATATTACAATTTTTTTTCCGACAATACAACGCTTTTAAAGGGCCGGGTACTCATTTAACCCGCACGTGAAGAATGTAAAAAAAGGGAGCCTGTTCCAAGGATCAACTTTTTTCGAGCGAGGCTCAACCCGACCTTTCCGACAAAACAAGACCAAATTACCCACGCCCGGGGACACAACCCCGTTACAAAAGTCAGTTTTCAATTTTATTTCTCGTTAAAAAAACTGTGTTTTTTACTTGGACGGGAATGAATTCTAACAATAATTATGCCTGACACTCACTGCTTGTCGATTTTCGCCACTTGTTTGGGACTTTTACAAAATCGGCCAAAACGACCCTTTTGTTTAACCCCTTTCCTTCCAACAAAGGGAAAAACACTTTTCGTTCGATACAACAACATTTTTCTTTTAAATTTTATTTTGTACACCCAAAAAATTTTTAAAGAAAATGAAAACCGTGTTGTAGAGCTTTTTCGCAAAAGGAAATTATTTTATCTAAAACTTTACTTTTGTTTTTTAGGATTAAAAAAAAAAATTGTAATTGGGGGTGAATTTTGGGGGAAAAACCCGAAATGGATGAAGGGGAAGATTAAGGGAATTTGAGATTAAGTGTTTTATTTCTAAAATTTATTATTGGGAGGGGGCCCGTTTTTACCCCTCCTTTTTGGGTTTTATGAATAGTAATTCTGGGCTCTAAAATCAAATTCCCATAAAAATAATAAACAAAATTAAATAAATAACGAAATACCAAAAAAAGAAAATCCACGTTTTGGGGTCAAAAAACCCTTCTTTTTCAGTTATATTTAAAATCTTTTAATTAAACAAAAAAAGCGTTCTCGAGGGAAAAAGGCCAAAATTTGGGGGAATTTAAACCTTGTGATAAAAAAAAAAATAAAAAAGAAATCCCAGGTTTTAGAGTTTTAATTTTTTTTTTTTTTTTTTTTTTTTTGGGGGGGGGGGGGGGGTGGGGTTTTTGGTTTTTTTTTTCCGATGAGGGGCATTTAAATTTATCAAATTTAAAGGGGCATTTTTAACACCCCTTTTAAAAAAAAAGGTTTTTTCCATATAAAAAGTTTTTAATTATTAATTAGCTATATCCCAATATAAAAATAATAATAATATAAAATAATAATAATAAAAATAATAAAAAAAAAATAATAATAATATAATAAAAATAATATAAAAAATTTAAAAAAAAAAAATATTAATAAAATTAAAAAAATAAAATAATAATAATAATAATAAAATAATATAATAAAAAAAATAAATTAATAATAAAAATAAAATAATAATAAAAAAAAAAATAAAAAAATAATAATAATATTAAAATAAATTTAAAAATAATAAAAATAAAAATAAAATAATAATAATAATAAAAATAATAAAATAATATAAAAAAAAATATATTAAAAATTTTTTATTATATTTTTTTTTTTTAGAATAAAATCTTTTTCTTTTCCCTTTTTTCTTTTCCTTTTTCTTTTTCTTCCCTTTTTTTTTTCTTTTTTTCCTTTTTTTCTTCTTTTTCTTCTTCTCCTTTTTCCCCCTTTTTCCATAATATTGTCTCTGTTTAATGCCTATTTCGCCGTTTCTTTTTATTTGGTGAAAAAAAAGAAGGCCCCCGACATACTCCCAGTCCACCCAAAGTAGCAAACAAGAGAATTTTGCCCTGGGGTCACTCCTACTAAACTTTTGCCCATGCAGATAAAAACAAAAAAGAATTTGGAAAAAAGGGCCCGAACAAAAAAAGAAAAAAAATTTTGTGGGGGTGTGGGGCTCGAACCCTCGACCCTTACTGTACGACTAATCCCCTGCCGGGGGGTCGTACTCTAAAACCCAACGATCCACACCCCCCAAAAAAAAACGCTTTTTTACCCTACTTATTTGACTTCTCTCTCCGACTTCTTATCACGGTTCAAAAAACAACCACAAACGCTGCCCCTGACAAGCTGAGTTATTAAGGGCAACTTTTAACAGGGTTTTTATTTCGCATATATGGGAATCTTTATAGACAAAAAGAGGGGAAACGGGTTTCAATTTTCATTTTAAAGTTTAAAAATAAAAACAATATAAGATGGCAAAAGTTTTATTTCCTAATGATAAAAAAGACTTTGATTTAAAA
>NW_027625816.1:0-5000 GCF_034508935.2 Berghia stephanieae
GGAAACTGAATGGTGATGATACAGCCGAAATGTCGGCCCCAGGGAATAAAACACCTGGTGGCTGCCCAAGCCACGTCTGAAGGCCCGAAAGAACTTTCTAGAACGACAGGGAATATGGAGAAGGAGGTTGTCATCATCATCATCATCATCTTTAAATCATCTTTCATAAATTCAAACATCATCATCTTCATTATTACAATGGAACCTTGGGAATTGACCTTAGACCCCCATCTCTCTCTCCTTCTCTCTCACTTCTCTCTCTCTCTCTCTCTCCTTCTCTACTCTCTCTCCCCCTCTCTCTCCATATATTATTTATTATATCATTATATATATATATATATATATATATATAATAATTTTATATATATATTTATATATATTATATATAATTATATATATATGATAAGGAGGGATGATGATGATGATGATGATGACGACGACGATTATGATTATGCCTTTTGATGATGACGACGACGACGACAAACGATGATGATGATGATGATGATGATGACATGCAAATCAAAACCCACCCTAGATCAGGCATGACATAGAAGGCTATAACCGTCCTAGCTCCAGGCAAAGAAACAACCTCTGATGATGAGAAGGGTGGGGAGGAGATTGGGGGAGGGTTGCTGTCACGTAAACAGCCTTCACAGGGAAAGGGAAACCATTTTTTTTTGTCATGGCGTTAGAGAGGATTTCATCAAATTCCTTTTGCTTTGTCGAAACATAGTTAAATAATCAAAGGGAAAAAACTATTTTATTTCCTCTTTCAAATACCAATTGACCAGAGTTATCTGGTATCTAATTAAGAAAATGGGCGTCCAGGCACCCGGTATAAAAATAAGAACCTGAACAAAAAGGTGGAATATGAAAAGGTGCCAGACAAAGCCCAAAAAGTAAAAAAAACAACATTACCGTGGCAGCACGCCTGATCGGTAATCAGAAGGTCGAGGTTCAATCCCCAGTCGAGGTAGACTGACTTTTTTTTGGGATGTTTTGTTTCCTTGTAATTTTTTTTTCTTGTTTTGTCTTGGTACCTTTCATACAAACTTTTTTCGGTTCTTTTATTTTTATATCGTATCTTTTATTGATATTATTTTTTTTTAGGTAAAATACTCGCCTATTCTGCCCGTTGACATAAAACACCGTATGTAAGGACTTTAGTGAAAATAAGTCATTACTTTGTTTCGTTGATGGGATACAGCAGTAGTCACGTGGGCAAGCAGAAACGTTTGGATTTTAACGCAGAAAATATGTATCAAAACAAGACGGGATATTGATATATATGAATACAAGGTTGGTAGGAAACACTTTTAAAAGCTTTGTTTTTTTTTGGTTTACAAGCAAATCCATCAGAACCATAGGTCAATGTTGTGTTTTTTGTTGTTGTTGTTTGTTTGTTTTTCTTTAGTTAGTTTTGGTTGTTTATTGTTGTTATTTTAGGGGTTTTTTAAGGCGCTTGCAAAAATTTCATTTCAGCGCCAGTAAATGACACATGGGGTAAGGGAAGCTTTGTAAATTTAAAAGTCAAAGCATTCAAAGAAAAACGTACGACAAAGGGACCTGATTTCGAATTGGAAACAGAAATTTTCCACCAGCAATCCATTCAATGTCCAATTCCAATTGAGGACCCGGAGGCGGTAGCTGAAGAGGGTCTCTGGTGAGTCTCATTTTAAAAGGAAAAAGATGGCAATGGTTGGGGCATGTCTGTCGCAGACCTGATGAAACACTGATAAGGAAGGCTCTGCGATGGAAAAAAACCCCCCAAAGGAAAGAGAAAGCGATTCTGCCCCCTTGAGACTTGGAGGGCGTACTGTAGAGAGGACCTAAAGCAGAGAGGTCTGTCCCCCCAAGATGGCCCCAAGAATAGCTGCTGACAGGAGGGAGGTGGAGATCCCTTGCATCGCCTCAAGTGCCAGCAGGCCCGGAGAAGATTGAGTGAGTGAGTGGGGTGAATCCATCATGTGCCTTTTCAATTGACCCAAAAACTCCCATCCAGGTTACAAGGTCTAGGGGTTCCGCCTAAAAAGGACACAATCCAATTTTTACAAACTACAATGCAGATTAAAATGAAATCCCATAATAGTCTATGATAGAGAGAAAGATTTAAAAAAGAATAAATGTTCATCTCATCTAAAAAAAATTAAGGAACTGCGTTCATTTTCAGCTGTGTATCTCCGCCAGGAAACAAGAAAAAATGAACAAAGTCAAGCCAGGGAAAACCCAAAAGGAAAGGGGAAACAGTTCTAGTGGGATAGGAGACAGCGACAGTCCACCTTTTTCTACCTACCAAGGCAGGTCAAGGACTCTACCCAAAAAAAGGGCAAGGTTACCTACTTTCCACTGGATTTGATGCCCCTGATGACCCCGAGCAGAATACACAAGTTGGAAATGAAGAGGGCGGTAGTCGTGTGCCAGGGGGGCACTACCCCATGTCGTCAAGCCCCCGATGAAATGTCAAGGACGTTGTATCTGGTACAAGGTCAACAATTTAAAGAAGTCAAGGACACAAGCCAGGAAAAGCAACAAAAAGCCCAAATGGCTCAGGATGGCTTATTTTTTTCCAACCGTTTAAAAAAACACGAACAAAGACTTGTTTCTGGTTTTGAATATTACGGAAAAAAAAAAAATCGAGATTACGACAAGATCAAAATGAGAGTAGAGTGTCGTGTGCAAATCTACTTTCTTTCGCTGACCTGAAAGCAGACATTTAGGCCTACTCGTCTTGACACAACGAAATTTGTAAATGGATAGCTGGGGGCTGTTTTTTTGGCGAAAAGTACTTTGCGATACACTAGAACCCTATTCCAAAGGATAGCAAATCAATTGCTATTTTTCCGTTTCACGTTATAGAAACCCCGGGGTAAACCCTGATCCAACAAGCCTATTGGCTCTGGAGGATTACTGAACTTTTTACGCCCAAAGTCTCCAAACCGACACAGAAAACGTCAAGTTCGCGGCCATCTGATTTATTTGACGATACATCTGAAAGTAATTTAAATTTATAAAAAGAAAAAAAAAACAACAACAACAAAAACAAAAAAATATAAAAAAACAAAAACAAAAAACAAAACAAAAACAAACAGAAACTCCCCCCCCCCAAAAAAAAAAAACAACAAAAAACAAAAACAAAAAAAAAATCAAAAAAAAAAAACCCAACAAAACGTTCTATCAAAGCGAGGGAAAAAATTCAGTCAAACTGTTATGATGACATCATTATAAAACAATTGAGAGAGAGAGGGCAGAGGAGAGAGAGAAAAGAGAGAGAGAGAGAAGGAAAAAGAGAAAAGAGGAGAGAGAGAGAGAGACAAACAGAGAGACAGACAGAGAGGAGACAGAGGGAGGGGGAGGGGGAAAAAAAAGACAAAACAGAGAGAGATATACAAAGAGGGGGAGGGAGAGAAAGACACAGGGAAAGAGAGAGTGACATACAAAGAGAGAGTGAGAGAGAGAGAGAGTGAGAGGGAGAAAGAGAGAAAGAAAGGAATGGGGGACATACATAGAGAGAGAGAGTGTGTGTGTGAGTGAGAGAGAGGGAGAAAGATGGAAAAAAGAAAAAAGAAGAAAGAGAGGAAAGAAGAAAGAAAGGGAGGGGAGAAAGAAAAAAGGGGAAAACCAAAAAAAAGGAAAAAAAAGGGAAAAGGGGGAAAGGGAAGGAAAAAAAAAAAGAAAGAAGGAGAAAAGGGGGGGGAAAAAGGGGAAAAAAAAAAGAAGGGGAAAAAAGAAGGAAAAAAGAAAAGAAAGAAGAAGAGAAGAAGAGAAGAAAGAAAAAGGGGAGAGAAAAAAGGGAGAGGAAAAGGGGGAAAAACCAAAAAAAAAAGAAAAAAAGAAAAGGAGAGAGGAAGAAAAAAGGGGAAAAGAAAGAGGAAAAAAGAAGAAAAACCCAAGAGGGGGGAAGTGGCCTCGCCCCATCGTAGAAGACCAAATGAATTTAGCCAGAAAAATCCTCCTTCAAATATCGACCGATTTATATGACCCTCATTTTGACAAAAAACCTTTCAAACCTGAGACTTTGCGAAGTCTTTAAAGGGAACTCCAAGTTTGAGAGTTTTTTGTTTAAGATGACGTCATAAAATCGATTTATTTGGAGGATGATTTTTCCTTGCCAAAATTTCAAATTAGAAATTTCCAGAGTGCGAGAGTGACCTGCTAAAATCAACAGGATAAAAAATTTAACATGAACTGCAAAATACAAAAAGATGTTGTCTTTCCATGACCTTTGACCGACTTTGGGATGGGGTTCAAATCGGGGTGACGATCGGTCCTTACCTTTAAAAAGGGGGGCAGATCCCCTTTTTCCAGACACCGTAGGGGCCAAACCCTGAGTATTGTCCGATGGAAGCCTCGAGGAAGAAACGGGGGGCATGGCGCATAGTGTGAGGCAAGGAAAGAAGGGGGACGAGGAAAGCACCTGGGTGGATGGGGGTGGGTGGAGGGTGGGTTGGGTGGGTAGGTTTAGAAATATCATGGTTGGGTGGGACAGTGATAACAGTTTGATGTTGTTGTTGTTTTTTGTGTTGTTGTGATGATGATGATGTGATTGTTTGATGATGATTGATGATGATTTGGGTATGATGATCCTTAGATCCGTTAGTGTTTTGTTATTATCATCATCGCCATTCATTCATCATCATCATCATCATCATCATCATCTCATCTCATCATCAATTTTATCATCACCATTCATGACCACCTTCATCATCATTTATCATCATCCTCATCATCATCATCATATCATTTATCATCATTTATCTCTTCAATTCCATCATGACCTCCTTCATCCTCATCTCATCATCACTTCATCCTCATCATCATCACATCACCATCATCCTCATCATTATCATCACATCATCTCTCATATTTCTTCTTTCTTCTTCTTCTTCTTTTCTTTTCTTCTTCTTCTTTCTTCTTTTTCTTTTCTTTTCCCTTTTTCTTCTTCTTCTTCTTCTTCTTCTTCTTATTGTTTTATTTATTATTATTATTATTATTTATTATTA
>NW_027625817.1:0-6693 GCF_034508935.2 Berghia stephanieae
TTTGGGGGCAAAACTTGATTTTCCTAATTTTTTTTTGCTTTATTTAGATTTTTGTTTAAATTTTTTTTTTTTTGGTTTTTTTTGTTTTTTTGTTTTTTTTTTTTATGGGGTAGTTTTTTAAAAAATGTGAAAAAGTCTTTAATTTTATTATTTTTTTTGCTATAATAATTAACAAAAATAAAAATGATAAAATAATAAAAAATAATTTAATAATGATATAATAATAAAATTTTTAAAAAAATAATAATAATAAAAAATAATAAATAATAATTAAAAAATTTAAAAAAAAATAAAAATAAAAAAATAATAAATAAAAATAAAATAATAATAAAATAAATGAAAATAAATAATAATAATAATAATAATAATAAAATTAAAAAAATTTTAAAAAAAATAATAATAATTATAATAATAAAAAAATGATATAATAATAAAAAAATAATAATAAAAAAATAATAATAATAAAAAATAAAATAAAAATAATAATAAAAAAAAATAATAATTTTAAAAAAATAATAATAAAAATAAAAATAATAATAATTTAAAAACAATAATAATAAAAAATAATAAAAAAATAATAATAATAATAATAATAATAATAATAATAATATTGTTATTACAATTATTAATATTATTATTGTAACTTTAAGAAATTTCTACTTTTTAAAACTTCTTGTAGTGAGGTGTGCATGTTATCCTAGCCTCACATAACGATGTATTATTTGTTGAGTCAAGAATCACGGTTGAATTATGATATTGATGATAAATATATTATGATGATATTGTGTATATATATCGCCATAATTTACAAAAAGAAAACTTTTACCACGACACATATGCTGATATATCAATCCGTCCTGATAAATTTCCCCCCACCCCCCCTATACATTTTAATGTAAATTCTATGCAAAGAATGAATATCTGCTGTTAATGTAAAAAAAATTACCGAAACTTGATTCATTTTCCCCACTTTTTGGGCATTTTTGGTTAATTTAATATCTCATTAATCATTCTGTAAAGATTGTTTATCTCATTGAACTCATTTTTTTGTGTGTTTTTTTTTTTTTTTTTTTTGGTCGATTTAAAACATGAGGTATGCACTCATTTGGTGCATGCTGTGATTGTTTATCTTGACTTTGAAATTTCGATAAAATAATTGACAGGAACATTCATATTTTCTACAAATTTCAATCTACAGATTTGAAACTTGCAGAAAATAATCAAAGCCTGTGTATCCACAAAGTGACCAAAGGAATTTTTGATATCTCATTTTGTTCTAAAGATATGAGACTAAGTGTTCCCATTGTTTGGCAAATTTTAGTTTGGCAATGCTATTATTCCTTATCGCTTACCGCCGTGGGCTAAAATCTAAAGTTTTCAAGATATCAAAATTCTGCATGGTCATTTTGTAGACATTGCATCCTAAAGAAACATACTAATTTTAGTAACTCTAGGAAACAAACTGAGGCTGTTGTGGCTGTTCCAAGAATTAACAAAATTCAAGACGGCCACCTCATTATATGCGCATATATTTTGAAATTAAAAAAAACAATTATTATTTCATCATGGGGCTGAAAGGCATTTATGTTCTTAAAAAATTACCAACGTTTTAGAGAATACTGGGTAATGGAAATGTTGCTGCTGGAAGCTTGAAGAATAACTAAGATGTGAAATTGAATGTAAGCTTCAATTTAATATACGAAAACAGTTAAAATGACGTTTTGGGTTTCCCTTTATCAACAAAACAGTGGTGCCACTACCACATTATTTCATTCGTCTGTAGTGTTTTATTCATCCTGTTTTGTTGATAAAGGGGAAACCTGAAACGTCCATTTTATCTTGGTTTTTTATATTAGATTGAAGCTTACATTAAATTTCACTTGTTGTTTATTTCAAACAATTTTAGGAGTGAATTTTTGTTTCTTCAGCTAAAAATATAAAAACTCTGACATTTCCTAAACGTTTGATATTCTGCTAGAAACTTGATTCTCTTCATCTGGGTCAATCCGACATAAACACCTGATTGACACTGTGGGTTGCATATGATGATAACCTGATTATGAAATATTTACATGTGATATTAAGCTGCTAGAAGCTTTTGGGCTGGAAAGAAATGAACAAAAATGAATAGAAACAGCTTTGAAAAAAATGTAGATTGGTATTTTGTTACTTTTCGAAGCTGTTACGTATATTAATTTTTTTGTTCATGAAATAATTTCACGATACATTTTACAGCATGTGCGTTAATAATGGTTGTTGTTAACAATTAGAATACTCTCATGTGATCACTTACAACATTAAAAAAAAATCACTGCAATTTTAGAAAAATTTGCATTTTTATTGAGACTTTTTTCAGTGGTTTTTTGTGTGTTTTTTTGTTGTTGTTGTTGCTTATAACTTTTTTTTTTTTTTGGCATTTGATTATTTATTTATAGCATTGTCTTGGTGTAACGTCAATTTCAAGCTTATATGAAATTTCCCAAGCATCTTTTAATGAATGCATGTGCTATCTAAACACTGTGAACTTTGAGCTTTGAGATTTTTTTTTTTATTATGATATAGCGCAATATCTACTAAACTTGCTCAATCGCTTTACAGAGGGTCCCCAGCCAACAACAACACTTACATGTAAGACAAGACATGACGACGCCTATTAAAGCGATATTACAATTTTTCCAACAGAGACAAAGCTGTTAACGGCAAGCGAGGTTCTCATTTTACACCTTGAGTACGGTGAGAGAGATTGAATTGAATGTGAGTAAAGAGCCTTTTCCAAGGACTCAACTATTATGCGCAACTCAGAGCAGGACTCGAACCCAGGACCTTCGATCCGAAAGCAAGTGTCATACCATAAGGCCTTATGCTGGACACAGGTGTTGATCACTGTTTGGATCTGCCAGGCTTTATTCTTTTTTTCGTTTTTGTTTTTCTTTTTCTTTTAAGAATAGTAAGTCTCATTTTTCTATAGGGAATGAGATTAGCAGAAGAGTAGCGTCCCTTGATTGGACGTCACCTTACAGAGAGAACGTCAAAATGGTTTTGCGCATGCGTCTCTCTCGTCCTCGCTTTCAGTGAAGTGTCTCATGCCGCTTTCACCGGAAGCGAGACGAGAGACACATGAGCACAACCAACAATGACGTTCTCTCTCTAATAACTTTCTGCCAGTGACGTCCAATCAGGACGCTACTCTTCCGCTAATCTCATTCCCTATTGATCTCATGAATCAAGTGTGTCTCAAGATATATTTAACCCTTCTCCAGTGGGGTTCTAGTTTACTCTTAACCCCCTCCTTACACCTAAAGGAAAAAATCGTCACATTTGTTACGATGCAGCCAACATTTTTCTCATTCTATTTCACATCATAATATTTGAACAAGAATGTTTGCTATAGTTATAGTATAATTAACACTGTGTTGAAGAGATCGTTAGCAGAAAGAAATATGTAAAGCAAAAACTAGCAGCTTTTGTGTTTGAAGAATAAATCTATTTTTGTAAGGAGTTGGGTGGGAAGTTTTGGGGAAAATCTGGAAAATGGCTGGTAAGGAGAGAGTTAATCTGAAATAGGGTCTTACTGTCTCCTCCAAGAAAGTATTTTTTTTATTGAATCCTGAGTCTCATTGCTAATATTCGCCTTTTGGTAATTTGTTATTTCTGTGCTTATATATAGTTGTTTGGCACATTAGGTTCATGGATCTAATGGCTCCGAAAGACTTTTTTTATGATCTGAAATGTCAGTTATTATGCATTTTTATGTTAACATATATATTCGTTTTTACTACAAGCACAAGTTTTACTATTGTATTTTGCTATTTTATAAAAGTTTGTTTTTTTTTGTGTGTTTTTAAAAAAACTATAGATAGTATGCGCTTGCTAAGGATCTCACAACATTGCCATCCAGAAGTATAATGGACCAACACACAAAACTGTGTCACCTATAACGTTTATAGTCTGGTTAATACAGTTTAGTGAGAATTACTCATAAAAGCGGATGGCAACAAGCAATAACAAAGACCTGAGTGACGTCAACTTCATACTATCTATATGACAACTTTAACACAATTGTAACCCCCCATCTCAAAGAGGTTTTATTCGGGATGGACAATGTGCAGGATATTGAAGCGAATGAATTTATTTGGGTTAGTTTCTCCTTCCTCCCTTGAAAAAATGAAAGCTTCAGTGAATCATAACTACGCCACTACCACATCATCTCATTCATCTGTGGTGTTTCATTCATCCTGTTTTGTTGATAAAGGGAAAACCGAAACGTTCATTGATCTGTTTTGTAATTAAATTGAAGCTTACAATCAATTTTCACATTATTTATTTAGAGAGATGTTAAGACATACACAAGCTTTCAGTTTTTTTTTCAAGGGAGGAAGGAGAAACAACCCGAATAAAACAGAGCAAGAGAGATCAGGAATCAGCCACTGACTAGCACGATGAGCCGTCCAGCCACACAAAAATATGACTTTCAAACTATCGTGCAGACTTTTCTGTCTCAACTACTAGGGGATCACAACGAGGCTGACTGACTCATCCGCGAAATTTCAATAAGCGAGCAAATTCAGCTACACTTTCTTCTCTGTAAGAAACAAAACAAATAGGAATGGACATGGAATAGCTCGATGTTGAGTTGGAATTAAAAAAAAAAGAGTAGTTCTTCAGAGCCATTTGGCCCATGGAGCCAGAGTTTATCCCGGTTTCTCTAGCATGAAACGGATAATAGCAATTGCTGGCTACCCTTTGGATAGGACGCTAGCTAGTCTATCGCAGGGTTGGATATGATATAGTTCAGAATAAAGTCATCTGATACAAGTGATTTGCTCCACACTGGTCTGATTTATCCTGACATAACACATTTTTAGACAGTTGGTTACAAAGTGGGTTTACTATAGAAGTGTTTGTTATCCAAGGGCTATTTATTTATGGTTTGCATTTCATTCGAGCATTTTTTTTTCTTATTTTTTTATAATAATTGCCACTGAGTTTTTGTAAGATTTGTTATATAGATATTTTGATATATTCTTTTTAAAACTTTCTGTTGATGCATTTTATCATCTCAATTCACATCATACCAATTTATAGAGAAGAGCTTGGAGATTTAGTGGCTGCCTTGTTTGTATTTTTGGTTACGAATTCTCCACCACGTTAGAGATGATGCTGCGTGGGGTTCCTGACCTCCTATAGTGGACAGGGAGATACTTACTGCGTCTTCTATCCCCCTACATCTGTTTTCCAACTTGCGCTGTCTTTGTCTTGGAATGAGGTTACTTGGTCTTGACCTGTCCTGACCAGATGCCCTGGCTGAGAGGGAAACAGTCAAATATATAGTTAGTTTTGGAGATGATATATTTTTCCTTGTAAATCATCTCTCTGTTATGCCTGTATTATGTTTTCTTTATATTATATATGATTTGTAAAACATTTGAGTGTATTCCTCTTAGTTGGGACCTGTGCTTGTGTCTGGATGAGACTTTTACTGATCTCAAACTAAGTACTTTGATAGTGAGCTCTTGGAATCTACACCTGTTTCTTATTTGAACCAATTCCCTTTGTCTTACCTTTCCTTGGGTGCTTTAATTGTAATTCTAAAACTTTTTACTCTCCCATTTTCTTCCTTTTTACTTGCACTGATATGACCTTAATGTGTTGCAAGTACCGTAAAACCTTAAAAAACAAACAAACATTAGATGATGGATTCCTTGTCAGACTAGCACAATGATATGAGGGGATGTCTGAATGAAGCTGGAATATTGTCATGACCTAAAAAGATTTAATTATTATCACCTCAATTCATATATTCGTTTATAGAGAAGAGTATTGGAGATTTAATTGCTGCCTTTGTATTTTTGGTTACAAAACCCCCACCACGTTAGATGATGAATGGATCTCATGTCATACGTAAAGCACAGTGATTTGAGGAAGTCCGAATTGAAGTCGGAATATTGTCATGACCCAACGGCTTCTTGTCCTGCTCTTCTCCACATTTCTTCGTTTTGCTGAACAAATTATGTTTGTTTTTTTTTTTAAACTCAATTTTTGTTCATGACATTTCATAATATTCCTGAAAATAGTCGGTAAGGTAAGGAGAGAGTGAAAAAAAACCAAAAAACAAAAAACAAAAAAACTCCAAAAACTCCAGACTTAATTTTCTTCATCTAGTTCATTCCCGTTTAATACCAGGTAGACGGGTGAGTCTCATTTTATTTGACTAGATCTGAAATGACAGTAAAATAATTGGAGATAGAGATAAAGGGAGTAAATCTGACTCATGAATGAACAACACAAAAACAAACGACGTTTCGGCCCTTGGCCTTTTTCAAGTAAACACGGAATACATATTATATATTTATATTAGATTGTCATAATAATATAGGCGCCTATATTTTATGACAATCTAATATAAATATATACTCCCTTTACTCCCTTTATCTCTATCTCCGTTTTATTGACTCATTTAGACACCTCTATTTATTAGTAAAAATAATTACTCATTTTTATCGAAAACTCATAATAGGGAAACACATTTTATAAATTTCACTGTCAATTCAATATTTGTCTTTAATGAGTTCATGAAAGAACTACTGAAGAACTATGTAAAGCACTTTTAATTGAAATTACATTTTTAGTATCAATTCAATGTTTTATTTTCCTTTCTTCAATGAATTCATGAAAGAACTAACTAACTAAAAA
>NW_027625818.1:0-6692 GCF_034508935.2 Berghia stephanieae
ATTTATCATGCGCCCCGCGTCGGGAAATTTCCTTTAAAACCATTTAGCCTCAGGAACGGTAATGGATTCCGAGTCATCTTTAAAAAGAAATTAAATCTCATCTTATGGAATGCTCACTAATTAAAACAAAATACAAAACAAAACAAAACAAAAGAAGCATCCAAATTAGTAGACAACGCGTTTTTTCCCTGATGTAGGCTAGTAAAATAGTTTTAAATTTCATAAAATTTTAACGAAATAACTCGACCTGATAATAAATTTCTTTAGGTAAACATAGACGATTTGTGAGATGGCTCTTACCCTCAGATGGTTCACATTTATCAGATTGTTTATGATTTCAAATGCATTGATATTGATTTCTAATAATAATGTTATGTATTTATGTGTATATTTATATCATATGCGGATATTTGTGGGAATATGAGTGCTTACGTATAAATGTGGTGTGTGTGTGTGTATGTGTGTGTGTGTTTGTGGTGTGTGCGTCGTTCGTTTGTATGCCAATTTCTTTTCAAACTGATGTTTTATATCGGTGAATATTGTGCGCCTAGAGCTGTTTTAACTATGGGATTAGGCGCTATATAAATAATCTTTATTTATTATTATTATTATTATTATTATTATATTATTATTATATATTATTATTATTATTATTATTATTATTATTATTATTATTATTATTATTATTATTATTATTATTATTATTATTATTATTATTATAGGTAAGTAGTATCTGGCTACTACTATAATTAATTAGACATTACTACTATGCAGCTCTACGCTGCACAATTCACTTGCAACTTTACTACCTGTCGGTCTACGCGTCTTCAATAGGATTCCACAGTCTGACGTCACGTCCGCCTAGAAACGAACCGGCTGGCTCTAAACAAAAAAAATCCGTGCTTGGTCCGGGAAAGGAATAATTGGAATATCTCTAAAAAAAACAATATTTATCTTAAATATGTCCAGTGTTTTGTACCAGATTGTCTGCATCAGTCAGAGAGTCACTCCTGCAAGTTTTACAGATTTCCAAATGTAGAGGCAGACAAAAAATTGAGGAGAAGTGGATCACTTTAGTCAGGTAAGCACGCACGCCCTCGTCGAACATTTGATAGAGTTCGTAGTCTAGATCTAGGTCAAGTTCTAGCTTACGTAGACCTATATTTTATGATTAAAGTGTACAATTGCACGAAAATTATAAATAAAAATACATTCCAAACTAGGTTTTTATTGAAGTTGAAGCAAAAATGATATCTCAATCTACACGTTTTGATGCTGAGGCTGATAGATAAACATAAACTTAATGAGATTCAGTTCTACTGATAAGTGATAATTTTTTTAAAAGGTGAAAAATAGAAGAAAGAGAAGTAAATATTTGTTAAAATCTTACTTTAAACCCGATACCTTTATGGCAAAATGAAAATAAAAAAATAAAATAACGGAACCCCCCCCCCCCCCCCCCCCTCACGCAGATATTTCTCTCTCTCTCTCTCTCTCTCTCCTCTCTCTCTCCTCCTCTCTCTCTCTCTCTCTCTCTCTCTCTCTCTCCTCTCTCTCTCTCTCTAACACACACACTTTCCTCTTTTTTGGAAAGTTTCTCTGATTCGCTGCCATGCCTCCCCTCCCCGACAGCCGAGGTGGCAACTCTGTGTGAACAATGAACAAAGCAAGATGGCGGCAGGACCTCTCTCCTTTACCAATGCCCGATTGTTGACTCTCTCCAACGTTTTCATCACCGCACTGGCCAGTACAGTACTGACTGAAATAAATAGAAAACGCCAGTCTTGCCCCACTCAACCCCAAGATCAACTTTAATGTGTTAAATTTAAGAATTCATATTTTTATATATCTAGTCAAAATCATCAAAAGAAGTAAATGAGGAAGGGCGACATTTTGCGAATGTGCGATTTCATAAAAGACAGGCGAGAGAACACACCAGTAACCTATCTCTTGCACACCTTTGATTTATCATGCATTGAGCTGGTGTCAAACAAGATAGTCTAAAACAAGTACTTATCAAATTAAATAATATCAATATGCCCAACAGAATTATTGTTTTTTTTTTTTAATCTTTTCTTTTCAGGAGAAAGGACAAAGATCCAACATCATCATCAAGAGTGTGTTTTGTCACTTCAGAGATGGTGACAAAGCCAACCTCCCTGAATTGTTTGACAGAAATAAAAATAAATTATTTCCATCAGAACCAGAAAGAAAGAAAAGAAAAGTGACACAAGGAATTCCCACCCATCTCAATTGGCACCCACATCAAGAAGACCACCACCACTACCACCACCACCATCATCATCATCATCATCACCATCATCAATCATCATCATCATCATCATCATCATCATCATCATCAATCATCTTCATCATCATTATCTTCTCCCTCATCATCATCTCAACTCTCGTCACCATCATCACAGGATTCCATCTTTAAAAAAAACAGATTGTAGACAGTGAGGAATTTTTAAATAGAACAATAAATTTAATTCAAGAACAGAAATTACAGACAAACATAAGGGAATAGCTAGCTTAAAAAAACAACTTAGTTAGATTCAATGCACTTACGCTGTTTCAAGCCTTACAGAAAAAGTTCTTCGAATGGGACAGGTGTACATTCTTTTAAAATATTTAATATTATTGTTCAATAAGTTGAGTGTTTTAGAGGTAACATCATTTATTATAGTGGATGGGAAGTTCAGAAGAGACAGTTGCATTAAAAGACAAAAATTTTCATTACACTTATGAAACTTAGACAGAACTACACTAACCTTCATATTTCACAATTGTTTAGCGTTAGTGAAAGTGCTATAACAAATATTATACAAACTTTTATTCATGTTTTACATAAGGCATAAGCTCTCTTTGAAAATGTTATCAAGGTTACATGCCCTTCTAGACATAAAAATAACTATCACTCCATCATCATTTGTAAGATTTCTAAATTGCAGATGATCATTGATTGTACAGATGACCAAATTGCTATTCCTAAAGAAATGGATAAACAACGGTTAACTTATGCTTCTTATAGGTCCATGAATTCTGTTAAAGCTCTTGTTGGTGTGAGTCCAAATGTGTGATAAATTTTGTTTCTAAACTTTATCCAGGGTCTGTCTCGGATAAGGTCATTGTACAAAATTGTGGATTACTAAAACTTTTAATTTTAAGCCCTGGAATTTAATTTTATTTTTTAGCAAAAAAAAGGTTTCCTATTCAAAAATTTTTTTACCTCAAAGTAACTGTAAAAATCCCCCCCTTTTTTACATAATAAATTTACTGAAAATGAATTTTGTTAACAAAAAAAATTGCTTCATTTTAAATTTTCTTTTGAGGGGGCTAATGGAAGACGAAAAATTTTTAACAACCTCTCATATTTTCCCAAACCCAATGTTAAGAGAAAAAATCTATTTTAATTTTTCAATTATTTTGCAGCACGGTCAACTCCTCTCCTCTTTTTAAAGGGGGACTGCATTTTTTTAGCTTTGCCTTTTTTTTTTTACAACAAAAAATTTTTGTTCCCCTCATAAAATCACCATTCAAAAAAAATTTTTTGGGTGGGGCACCCATACATAAATTTTACATGATAAACATGAAAAAATTATGGCATTGTTTATCAATGATTTCAAAAGTCTTTTTCTTTTTTAAATAAAATATACAAATTAGTTTTTTTGGGCTGAATCAACCCAACCCCATCATCAAAATAATCTGTAAGTAAAAGAATAAAAGTTCAAAAATTTTGAGCTGCAAAAACAAGCTCAATAGGCAAAAAACAAACAAACTAATTAAAAAAGTCTGTTTTTTGGGCTTTGGAAAGACACTCCTTTTGGGTCAAAAGGGCCTGGGTTTGGGGCTCCCCTCTGGGGCATATTTCCCTTTGGGGAAGGCTCTTTCTCACAATCTCTCACCGTACTCAGGTTCAAAAAT
Source organism: Berghia stephanieae (assembly GCF_034508935.2). Taxonomy (NCBI): domain Eukaryota; kingdom Metazoa; phylum Mollusca; class Gastropoda; order Nudibranchia; family Aeolidiidae; genus Berghia; species Berghia stephanieae. The sequence goes on from NW_027625818.1 coordinate 3,928, forward strand.
ACCTGGGCCTTTTAAAACGTTTCCGTCCGAAAAAAATGTAATTTCCCCAACAGGCATCTGTCCCCTTTCATGTTAAATGTTTCTGTTGGGCCCGGGGCCCCTTTTAAAGCACTTTTAGCACATTTTGGGTTTCCCTATTTTAAAACCCAAATTTAAAAAAAAATTTAATGGTTTTTTCTTCTCTTCTTTTTTATAAAGGGGAAAACCGAAAAGTCCTTTTATTTTGTTTTGGATATTTAAATTTAAATTTACTTTTTAATTTTACTTTTTATTTATCCTTCGATTTCAACAAAACATTTAATTACACCTTAACCCCCAAAAGGAAAATTTAGTTTTCCGTGACAACACTGGGCCCAAATTTAAAAAAATAAAATTCCCCCTTTTTTTCACCCATTAAAGGAAAATTTTTTTCTAGGGCTATTATTATTATATTATTATTATTATTTTATTTTTATTAATTATTTTATTTTATTATTAATAAAAACCTGTGATTTTAACTTTTAAATTTGGGGGTTGGGGGTGGGTCGGGGATAGATGACAGATAGGTGGTAGAATATATAATATGCGAGAATGGGAGTGAGAGGGGGGGGGGGGGGGGTAGAGGGATAGAGAAAAGGGATAGATGGGGGAATAATGGGGGGGGGAAAATAGATTAAAAATAGATAAAAATTTAGATGGGATAGATAAAATAGATAGAAAGATAGATGATAATGATAGATAATAGAATATAGATAGATAGATAGATAGATGATAGAAAATAGAATAATATAATAATAGATAGATAATAGATAGATAGATGGGGGAGGAGAGAGAGAGAGAGAGAGAGAGAGAGAGAGAGAGAGAGAAAAGAGAAGAAAAGAGAGAGGGGGAAGAGAGAGAGAAATAGGGGGGGGGGGCACACAAAATTAACTAAATTACTCACTTTCCCTCAATTGTGTTGTGTGTGTGGGGGGAAAGAGAGAGAGAGAGAAGAAGAGAAGGGGAGAGAGAGAGAGAGAGAGAGAGAAGAGAGAGAAAATTGGGATGAAAATTTTTCAAGAGGGATTAAAACCCAAACAGGGAACAAGAAAAGCCAGAGGAAATAAAGACACATTATTTTTAAAAACGGTTTTTTAAAATAGGGTGGGGGGGGGATAAAGAAGAAAGGGAGAGAAGGAGTTTTGGAAGAGAGAGAGGGGAAGGGAGAGAAGGAAGAAGGAGAAGGAGGGTGGGGGGGGGAATGGGGGGGGGGGGGGGGGGGGGGAAGGGGGATGGGGAAAAGAAGAGTGATAGGAGAGAGAGAGAGGAGAGAGAGAGGAGAAAAGAGGGAAAAAGAGAGAAAAAAGAAAAAAGGGGGGGGGGAACAAAATTACAAAAGGGACAAAAAGTCTTCCATTTAAACAATCTTAAAAATTAAAATTTTTGTTTTGCCCAAGATTAAAATTAAGGTAGATGGTGCTATAACTGGGGACAGATCTCCACACAAATAAAAAAAAAACAAAAATTTTAAAAAGAGTCATGATGGGGTTCTACAACACATGGCCCAATAAAAATAATAAATAAACCCAAAAGGGTACACACACACGTGCCCAGTTTAAATTTGACCCCCCCTCCCTCCCCCCCCTCTTCTAGCAAGGGGAAACCGGGCGGCCCCCCAAGGAGCGTGTTGCAACACGCGCTAACAATCACTAGGGAATGTGGTTTTTGCCCCGCGAACGGCGATTGTCCCTTCTAGTCTTTTTTGCTCCTCTTTTTAGGGGCCGAGCCAAATTCGTACTCGTTTCTAAAAAAAGATTATAATCGTATTTTCTTTTTCATTCCACAGTTCATCAACTTTCCACACAAAGTTTATTTTATTTTTATTTCTAAAAAAATCCATATAATGCCCCTAAATTTTAGAGAAAATTTCGGAAAGATATAGTGCCTCACTATTGAAATATATCTTGAAGACACTGTACCCCCTTTTTTTTCTTTTTTCAGGTGGGGCACCTTATTGACCAACGTGAAACTTTTCATAACTCTTCTTACTGTGGGTTTTTTAAAAAATTCTTCAATTTTTGATTTACAATTATTTATCCCTTTACGGGGTTGGGTTACAACCTTAAACAAAATCAAAAAGTGAAGTGATAGAGACCAAATCAATAGGGGGGGCCAGATTTTGGTCTCCCATAGGTAAAGTACTTAAAATGAACTAATAGGGTACCAAAATCTCCCTAACCGGGTTTTTTAATACACACACACACACACCACAATATATATAATATATATATATAAAATATATTATATATAAAATTTTGCTCTTCTCTCTCTCTCCTCTCTCTCTCTCTCTCTTCTCCCTCTCTCTCTCTCTCTCTCGCTCTTTTGTCTCTTCCTCTTTTTTAAATGATATCATTTCGTTTTCCCATTTTGAGGAAGGTTACAATAATAAAGTGAATTTTTTAACATTAAAAACGACGACCATTTACGAAATATTGTTTTAAGGGAAGTATCCCTTTTTCTCTTCTTTTCTCCTCCCCCTTCTCTCTCTCTCTCTCTCTGTGGGGTTTGTGTGTGTTGGGGTGGGGTGTCTGCCTTTTCGACACACACACACACAAAAACACCACACATTGACAAACACATCCACATTTATTTCTTCCCCTTCCCAAAACCACACCCATACACTAGACGCACATATATACACCACAAATACTCTCCTCTCCATCTATCTTTCTATTTTCTCTCTCTCCTCCCCTTTCGCCCTCTCTCTCTCTCTCTACACCCCACAAAACACCACAACACAAAAAACA
>NW_027625819.1:2500-6685 GCF_034508935.2 Berghia stephanieae
GACTTACACTCTTAGTACAAAGAATTTGTCGATGTGAGTGATAATTTCTTAACAATTCATAGCTTGCATGGTGAGGGTTTATTTCAGCCATCAGGGTAGAGCTGACTTTTGGGTACCCAAGATCACACAAAAAGGGAAAAATTTGTCGTTTACGGGGAAAAAAAAGATAAAAAATAAAGTTTTGATTTGGAGCAAAAAAGACTTTTTTATTAAAATTTATAGGATGTTTATTATTGGCTTCTCATTCGCAATCACTCAGTTTAAAGCAAAGTTTTTTAAGCAAAAGCTTTGAAAATTTTAGGGGGATCCGAAATCTGTGTCTCGTCTGTATTTTATTATATATAATTAAATATATATAATATATTTATATTTATATATATTACTTCAATCGGTCCCTTTTGAGTATTTTCCTAAGCAGGATTGAATGTCTTTCTTCTTCGTTACTCGGCTTAAAATATCCCCAGTTATAATGCATAGTGTTTTGTTGCTTTGAGAGGGTCGTTATCTGCATTTGCTTTTATTGTCGCATGTTAAAGGATCATTTTTTTTTAAAAATACAAAATAAATGTGTTTACAACAATTTCAAGAAAAATAAATTTCGACTTTTCTTCACAGTTCTTAAAACCCCAATGGAAAAACAGAATTTTCCTCAAATTGTAAACCCCACAAAAAGTATATAACTTTTTTTTGGGGAAAAGTCTTTTGAGAAACACGTTTATCTTCGCATTTAAACGAAAAAACCCCTTTGCAATCAAATCAAACTTCCAAAAGGGTTTTTTTTCCTTTTCTCACAATCAAAGCTCAGGGTAAAAAACTTATTTATGACGACTTATAGAAAGTTCTAGGTACATGCTATCATTAATCACAAACAAAAGACCCCCGCAGAAAAACTAAAACCCTTGACTTTGTGTTTGGGCCCCCCCGGGACCGGGGGGACGGCTTACTTTTTCTCAATTACTTTATATCCCCAACCTGCTCTGGATGCGGGATGTTCCTATTAAAACCTCTTCAGACGACTTTAAAAACCCTTTAGCAGAGGGTTTTTGGGGGAGTCATTGTTTGGGAAAAACGGATAGGGAAAAACGGGCATACCGGCAAGGTTAGCCCCTCAAAGATGGTTTCATAATATATGTTTTGTCACGGGAAGATTGACTATTCAAATAAATTTTTTTTGCTTTTGTATGGACTGTTGCTTCTTACAATTTTTTAAAAACATTTTAATTCATAAAATGTGATGCATACTGCCCGCATTATATGCACGATAAAATTTTAAAAAACAACACTTTAATTCAAAAAAAAAACAAAAATTTCCAGAAGACGCCAAATTATTTTATCTGATTTGAAAAAAACTAAACCCCCAAAACCCAAAGAAAAAACTGTGCTTCATAGATGGGGGTTTTAACGCCAGGGTGAGGAAGAAGAATGACATCAAATTTGTCTTAGGAAAATACTCAAAAGATACTGAGACAAAAAAAATTTAAAATTAAGGTCCAAGGGTTTTCGAGATTTTGCCCCAAAGGGTTTGGGTCATTTATAAACGATCGATGTCGGGAAAGGGCGAGTTTTGGCCAAAAATTTTTAAATAAAGTGTTTTTTCCCCGGTGCGGGCAGTTAACTAGTTAAATAAATTATAAAAAAACGAACTGCCAGTGCCAGATTTAAAAAAAGAAAGGATAGAGTCATGTCTATGGAACAGAGAAATCTGCAGACTTTTGCACAAATTTTAGACAGAAGGGATAAAGTACACAATTTCCTTTTCATTTGAATTGGATCACGGGGTGTTCCCTGGGGAAAATTTGATATATTATGTACTCTTTTGCCCAAATATCACTGGGAGACGAAAAAAATAAAAGCAATTCGGAAACTGCAGGGAAAAGCTCTCATTGGATATGAATATTGAGGAATGAAAACGAACTCCACCAAAAACATAAGGTATAAGTGATGTCATTACATCACCGGAACCGACAGAGTATTGGATTAGAGCACACACACACAAAATACGATTGAGTAAGACCCAGCCCCTTTAAGTATAAGAAGTTAAGTAAGGACCGAAATACTTCTTCGAAGGGGTTTCTTCCTCTGGAGACGGTCGCTTTAGCTCTACTTGAGTTCTTGTTACTGTTATGAAGGCACTACCTTACTACGTTACAATGGTTGTGGACTGAATATATATATATATATATATATATATATATTATAATATATATATATATAAATATATATATATATATAATGGTGTGCGTTTAAGTAAAATACTAAACAATTACACCTGCTAGATCAATTGTACCAACACAAATTGTTTGCAGCCTTGAATATTTGTAATATTAATGATTCCAGAGTTATTAAGCATTAACCTTTCAGAATGCTCTTTGCCATTTAGCCCTTTCCAGCCACCTGACTTTTTATTCCTGGCAACGAAAAAGTCTGTCAAACATTACTTAATTTTACGCCGCCAGATGGGTGATTATTCTCTCTAAATTATCATTAAAAGACTAAAAACATTTAAAATTACACATAGTTCTGTGTGTTGCTATGACTGATCGTGCATTTATTCATGCTTCCTCCCGCTGTCTGGAATTCTTTACCATTCAGTGTTAGGAGCGGGGTTGTGGATTCACAGTCAGCTTTTAAAAAGAAATTAAAATCATATCTTATGAGAAGATCACTAGATTAAATATAACATCCTATTTTTCTAAGATATACATTTGTTACATCAGAATTCTCATGACATAATATAATCTCCCTTCATCTGCCATTATTGTTAAATTTTGTTCTGATATGATTTTTATTCAATAATTCATGTTAACAACTATTTTTCGTCTCTGTATGCAAAATTATGCACGTTTTGGTGCATGTGTGTGTGTCGTTGTGGAGGTACATGTGTGCGTGCTTGGGTTTAAATGGGAGTGTGTAAAAACATGTTTATAATGATGTTTAACAATTTTGTGTGCCTAGAGCTGTTTTTTCAAGGGATTTGGGGGCTAGATATGCAAAAATAAAGTTTATTATTATTATTATTATTATTATTATTATTATTATTATTTTTATTATTATTATATTATTATTATTATTATTATTACCTTGGCATGCAGAATATGTTAGTATTTGACATAAATATTATACTATCAATAAACTTATTAACTTTATTATGAAATACACAAAAGCCATCGTAGAGAGAATATCATTTTTTCTCAATTCAGTCAAGTCACCTTAGACTGACTCATGATTTACATGTGAATCGTGGTCCCGGAGGGTTGCTGGTCAGGTGACTCCACTTGTATCCAAGTCAAGCAATGATGAAAGTAGCCACTGATCGGATGAATGACAATGATTTCAAGATTCCGGCACCTCTCACAATCGTTATTGACGCAGCTCAGAACTTGCAGCAGCTTATAATGGTGCTCACACTACTATGTTATGACGATCGACTCAATCAGCATATTCCGTACCGCACTCATTCACCGTCAAACCCAGAAGCTTCGTCACAAAGCACCGTTCAACTAGATTATCTGGGATTTCAGGCTCGTTGCCACAACGGGTTCATGTTGGACAGGTGGCAAGTCCCCACTGATGCAATGAGCGTGCTGTTAAGCAGGTTCTCGACCAATTATCCTCTTGCAGGTGGAAAAGCCTGGCAACTTCTCCCCAGTTTCGTGGAGTCGATGTCCTCGGTCCCTCGAGTGATTGAATTCGTCCAAACCGACTTTCATATCGTATATGCAGCTCTACGTACAAGGGTTGCCGGGACTTATTTCGGCTCGGAACGGGGCACCTTCCAGTGTGCGCTTGTAGAGGGGTTACCCGTTCCCTCTCTCTCTCTGATCTTATTAGGCCAGTTCTTTGTAATCGTCTTCTGCCGAACGTCGGGGGGCTGGATTGCTGATTAATCGGGCCCCATTCTCTAGGCGTTCTTGCCAGCGTTCCCAACACTATGTGCATGGACTTGCGAAGTTTAACATCTACCTTTTCAACGTTTCTGCTTCTACTGAGCGCAATACTCCGCGGCGAATAGCATAATGCCAAGGCGGACGTCTTCATGAGCGCTTGATTAGCACCCCAAGACTTGCGATTCTCTGTCTTCCTAGCAATCTTTGATGGGCCCCAAAAGGAAAGGGGGGCGGCCTGCGGGCCCCCCCGGGGGGTTCCTTTTAAAGGGGGGTTTTTTTAAAAATTTAAAAATTTTTG
>NW_027625820.1:0-6692 GCF_034508935.2 Berghia stephanieae
CCCCCTTTTAAATTTTTATTGCGCTGTCAGAGTGGGACAAAAATGCTGGCTTTCCGATCCGAAGCGAGGTCATTCTAAAACCCCCGTTGAAGCCCAGAAAAAAAAAAAATATCTTGACAAGTTTTGGGGACAAAATTAAATAATCAAAAGAAAAACTGGGAAAAAAATAATAATTAAAAGTATAAAACTTTTTTATTACTAAGGGCTAACAAAGGAATGAACCAAAAAAATAAAGGTGATGTGTGATGGATGATAAAGAGATGACGTAAAAAATGTTTAATGAGGATGAGATATAAAAATGATGATGATGATGGGGGTGAAAAATGATGATGATGATGATGAGATAAAAGGGGCGAGATGATGATACTGTGTGAGTTAAATTAGGAACCAAAAAATATTATTATCAATTTTTGAAAAAAAAAGTTATAATCTGATTTATCGTAAGGTCTGGGACGAATTTCAATAGGCCTTTTCCCCGAATGTGCGTCGTGACCCGGCTCAGTGGTCCCAGTTTTGTTAAAATGTCCATTTTTTTTCTGGTCAAAATGCCAGGGGTTTTTTTCTGTACTTTTTTCCGTGGTCAAGTGAATTTTTTCTATAATTCGAACTTTTTTTTCGTTTTCACCTACCATGACTTGTAGAACAGGGAGTTTGACCCCGTTTAAATGAAATATATAAGTCCGCAAGGTGGTTGTCCGTAGTTTTTTTAAGTTTTTACGGGGCTTGTTCAGTTGCCAGTGAAAAAATCGACTTTGATTCATACAAAGTTCACATCCGCATTTTTTGGGCCCCCAAACAATAAAAACTTTAAAAATCAAATACTTTGCCCTTTTTTTTTCATTCCCTTTTAATTGAGTGGGGGACAGAATCTGCTGCATGAATTTGTCCTGGTTCAAAAAAACGTAACAAAATTTCATCAGTATTTAAAAAGGGTTTTGGGGGAATTGACTGCAGCCAAGCACGGTGATTAAGCCCCAATTTTTATTCTGACCACGCAGTTGCCCAGCAAAAAAACCCCTTTTTAGCTCCCTTTTTTTTTTTTAGAAACTCCCAAAAGCCGATGCGATGCTTACCCCTTCGCCACTTATCCCTTCATGAAAGAAAAGTATTAATTCTATTTCCCCCTAAAACGTTTGCTTTACCACTAAGCGAAATTTTTTTCAGGGCTGTATTCTCTTGTGAACGCCCACTTTTATACGACCCAAAAGGGGGGAGATATTATCTTTTGAAGGCACCACACAATTATCTCGGATTCTTTTTTTTTTTTTCTCGCCGGCCTATAATAAACCCTTGCTTGGGCTGACTTTCAATATGTTTTTTTTTTTTTTTATGCTTTCCCCGCGCATTCGTTATTTTCAACGTGCAGTGAGTTTTGAATTTTTTCCTTTTCCCATTTTGCATTTTCACCCCCTAATAACGCAAAAGAGTTTTCTTTTCCCTCGAGCACATGCGGTAAGCCATATGTTATCTTCCCCTGAGTTTGCACTATGACCCGTTTTTTTAAAAAGTTTTGATGCTATCGACAATGGTCACATAAGGGAATATAGCGCCAAATTTGGGCGTCTCTCTCCGTTAAATGGGGAACCCGCCGGATTGATTTTTAATTGTTGCATGATGATTGCGTGGTAAAATTTATGGTAGGAATGTGAGGCCACTTGGCCCCGGGGGCTTTCCGGACGTTTTGTTGTCTTTTTGACAGATTTAAAAAAATCGTGTAAAACGTCGTTTTTGTTTAAAACCCTAACGTGGTTAAGAAAAAATGTTCAGACTTTACTAAAACCCCCGTTGGTTTCCTAAGTTGTAGCTAAAATGTTGCTTTTTTCGGGGGGGTTTTTCTTTTCGGTTTGTAAAACTTTTTTTTTTAGAAACGCACTGAAGAACAAACATTCTCCTCGACTATTAAAACCCGAAACGAATTGGGTTTGCTGTCTTTCATCCTCGGAAAATCTGTCCAGATTTTTTTTTACAATTCTAGGGACCCGGGTTTAAAAGAAAACTTTTAATTTTATACTTTCTTCCCCTTTAAAACCTTTTTTTTTGATCTCGTTCCCTTTTCAGTTTTTTTCGCTTTGTTTTGGTCTTTATGCCTATCATAGACAAAATTGATCATCACGATTGTTTTTCACAAGGTTTTAAAACTTGATTTTTGATCAGAAATTGTGTTTTTGGGGGAGCCGAATCTGATAACAGGGGCAGTTGGATGTAATATTCACCATCTTTTTACGCTTTTTAACGTCCAGTGCGCTAGTTGCAAGTTCAAAAAAAAGTTTCTCGGTTCTTCAGCACTTTTCCTTATGGGACGCTTATCAAATTTCAATTCGAAATTTTTTTTTCTGGGCAACCCCCCATTTGAAAGATAAAAATCTGGAGCATATCAAAAAATCGCTAATTATTTTGAAATCAATGGTGTTCGCAACCCTTACCCAAAAAGTGTAGGGTCCAAACTAACGAAGGGTTCATGGTGGTGGTCTTAAAATGTATTAAAAGTTGGGGGTGGGACTGCGGGCTGGGGAAGGGGGTTTGGGCTTGAAGGCTGAGGAGTTGGGGAGGTCACCCAGGGTGGTATTTGGTGGTGGTATTTCAGGGCTGGTGAAGACAGTGGTGGACTAAGGCATGATGGAGTTTGGGGTGGTCATACTGGCATTTGGGGGTTTACGGGAATGTGAAGTTGTGGTGGCACTGAAGGCATGACGGATTATTTGTGGAACCCCGGGCATTGGGGGGTTGTTTAAAGGCACTGAAGGGTGGTGGAGTTGTTTAAATTTTTACTGAGGGCATTATAAGTTTATGTGGCCACTGAAGGGATGGGGAGTTGTTAACGGTCCTGAAACCTGGCGGAGTTGTTAATGGGTTTGTGGGGCATGGGGGCTGGTCACTGAAGGCATGGTGGGATGGTGTGGTCACTGAAGGCATGGTAGAGTTGGTGGTGGGACGAAGCATGGTGGGTTTTAACGGTCACTGCGGCATGGTATGTCCGAAAGGGATGGTGGAGATGGTGGTGGTCACTGAAGGCATGGTGGATATGGGGTGGTCACTGAAACATTGTGGGTTTTAAGGGTCATGGGGGCATGGGGGAGAGGTGCGGTCACTGAAGGCATGGTGGAAAAAGGTGTTGGTCATGAAGACATTGGGGATTTTTTAAGGGTCATGGGGGGCATGGTGGAGATGGGCGGTCACTGAAGGATGGTGAAGAGGGCGGTCCGAAGGCAGGGTGGAAATGGGCGGTCACGGGGGCAGGGTGATTTGATGCTGCCCAAAGGCATGGTAGAGTTTGGTGGTGGGAGAAGGCATGGGGGAGTTGTTAACGGTCATGCGGGTGGTATGGTCACGCGGCATGGTGGAGATGTGCTGGCCCATAAAGGCATGGGGGAGATGGGGGTATTACTAAAGGCAGGGTGGTTTTGGTGGTGGCACTGAGACAGGGTGGAGTTGTTAAGGGTCACTGGGGGGCAAGGGGGAGATGGCGGGTCATTGCGGCTTGGTGGAATTGTTAACGGTCACGAAGGCAGGGGTGGAATTGTTTGGTCACTGCGGGCAAGTGAGGGTTTGTGGTGTTCATAAAGGGCATGGCCATTTGGGGTTGACATGCGGGCAGGGTAAATGTTGGGGTCACTGAGGTATGTTGGGTTGGTGGGGGCCACTGGGGGCATGGTGGTTTTGGGGTTTCATTGCAGGATTTTTTTGGATCAAAGAAGATCCAATTTTTTAATTCATTTGTCTCTTCAATGTTCTTTAAAAGAAGAGGATAATCCAAGAGTATCTGATGGAAAAAAATAGTGCTTGAAAAAAAAAAAGTAGGATAAAACATTAACTCATCAAATGAAATTATTCTTTTTAAAAGTTTTTTGATTAATACCCCCCCCCCCAAAAAAAAAAAGAATAAGCAATCTCAGTTTTTCTTGTTGGGAAAAAAAAAAAAAATCAATTAAACTCAAAATAAAATTAATAAATAAATGAAAAAACGGGATATAATTGATTATTCCTTTAAAAAAGGATTAAAAACGTTTATCCATTTACCGACATAATAGGGTTAAAAGTATTTCATTTTGACAGGTGTGTATTTTAAAATTTGTAAAAATATTGTCTTTGAAATTAATAGGAAGACAAAGATCTCCCCGTGTTTTAGCATTGTATGTTATTTTTATAAGGATGATAAAAATGCTAAACAAAACATTAACTTGTCAAGCTAAAGTGGATGATTCATTGTCTTTCAGATACATGGGGCAAAGAAAGGTCTTTAATATAAAATTTTAAAAATCAAAATATTTTAAGACTTGCTTTACCCCCATTGTAAACAAAGTATATCCAATAAATTCCTACTTAAATCTTAAAAAAACCGGGTTTTTATAAAAAAAACAAAAGTGTCGAATGCAATTCTCCAACAAAAGGCCCGATACGAAGGCAATTTGGGTAAAACCCTAGGTAGTAGGTATTAAAACTTCCTTTTTAAATAGGCTAGCAGCTAATAATAGATTGTTATAAAACCCTCCCCCCTCCTTTCCCCCTTTTTTTCCCTCTTCCTTCAAGTTTTCCCCCCTACTACCCCCCCCCTTTTCCCTTCTCCCATCCCCCCCTCCTCCTGTCCCCTCCTACCATCCCCCCCCTCCTCCGTCCCTCCTACCTACCCCCCTCCCTTGCCCCCTATTTCCCATACCCCCCCTCTGTCCTACCCCAACCCCCCTCCTTTCCCCCCTTCTCCATACCCCTCCTCTTGCCCCCTTCTCCCAACCCCCCCCCTCTTGCCCCTTCTCCTACCCCTTCCTGCCCCCTTTCCATCAAACCCCCTGAAATCTCCCCCCCCCAAATACAGTGTCCTTGTTTTTTTTGGCAGTATCCCCACTTATAAACAAATGGAAAGAAACGCCGAAATTCGCTAGGATTTTTGCAAAAAACATTTTTTTTAAATTTTAAACAAACACTTTAAAAATTTAAAATGGTTTATTTAAATTTTCAAAAGATCCCCATTCATTTGTTTAAAACAATCGAGCTGCTTTTTAAACGACTAATTTTTGTTTATGACACTCTGTCAAGACGCTGCAAGGTCATATGTCAAAAAGACACGGGCCCTATGTCATCCATTTCCTGCCCTCTAATTTTGTGATCGTTAAAGATCAACCCCCCCCCAAACTTATTATACGGTACAACAGGGCCGTCGACAACGACAAAACCCGTATAACCCTTATACTGGGTTTTGTCTTGCATTAAGGCAATAAAACGACAGAACCCATATAACCGACATACGGGGTTTTGCGCTGCTCAGCTGATAAAAATGGAAACATACGGTTTTTTAAATTTTTTAAAAAACTTTTTTATTTTAAGAATTATTTTTAATATTTTGTGAGTGAGCGGGTGTTATTTGATTCATTGTAAAAAAAGGGTTGTTTGACCCAATTTTCAAAGATACGGGGTTTTGTCGCTTACGGCAGATTCTTATCCCCTTTAAAACGGTCCCCGCCCATCTATTCCCCAGCGATTCTTTCCCGGTCTTTGCCTATTTTCCCCCAATCACCCCCATCCACTTAATTAATCGACCCCCCCCCCTTTGCCAACATAAACGACACGACGACCATAGGGGCAACGCCACCTCCCCATCCCAAACCCCCCTTTCGTGGTGAGATGGGGGGAACAGGGGGCGCAACCTTGGACGATTCCAAAAATACGGGGGTTTTTTCAAAATTACTACACCTAATGATCGAAATGCAATGATCTTGTTTAAAGGCATGCCCCCTCTTTCTAAGGGTTTTTGTTTGAAAAGTATGTGACTACTAAAAAATGTGTGTGTGTGTGTGGTGTGTCAAACCAGCAAGTTCAAGTTGATTTTTTTGTTTTTTTTTTGTCCATTCTTTTCGCCCCTCCTTTCATCGCATTGTTGTCATTTAAAAAAATACAATAAAATTTAAAAAATTTGTTTGGTGTTTTAATAATCAAATAATTGAGTTTCATTAGTTTTCTTCCGTCCAAAAAAACCCGTTATAACGTCTGTATTTTAAAAAGGCAAAAGAATATTTTGGGGGCCCCCATAGCTAGTTTAAGGGGATCTTTTTACGCAAAGGGGGAAGGATCGATCCCGGGGGGCGTCGATTTTTTTGAATCCCCGTCTACTCAGCAATGAATGGGTAGCTGAGTTTGTTTGATCTGGCGAAAAGTCACCCTCGACCCCCCTTTTTCCCTCCACCCCCTTATTATAACTTCAGTCTCTCTCTTACTTTCAATGCTCGCTGCCCCCTTAAAGTGTGTGGTGGGGGGGGGGGGGTAGGAGTTTCGTGTGTGTATCAACCCACGAAAAACTGATCAACCTTGGGCGATCCATTATCCCGTTAATGGGGATAAATTTCAAATTTTTTAAAATATCGAAGTAAAAGAAGTACGGTGAGCAAATAAAGAAAGGGATACCCCTTTTTTTAAATTGGTTTTAATTTGAAATGGGGTGTGACACTCCCTGTGTTTTACTCCCGTGGGCCCCGGTTTTCATCGTGTAGCGGTCTTTAACGGTTCAAGAAGAACGGACCCTTAGAGACGGTCCCTTTCGGTCTTCTTTCCCAAGGGGCCCTGGCCGTGGTCCTTTAAATTGCCAAGGACCGCCCCCCACTAACGAGTACCCCCTGTTCGATCGAAGCCTTTTCAGTTTGGTTTTTGTAAAACAGTAGAATCTAATTTTTTAAATTTTACACAGCCTCGGCGGAAAATTTAAT
>NW_027625822.1:0-17500 GCF_034508935.2 Berghia stephanieae
CGAAACGTTTCTTCTTCTTCTTCTTTCTTCTTCTTCTTCTTCTTCTTCTTCATCTTTTTCTCCTCCTCCACCTCCTCCACCTCCTCCTCCTTCCCCTCCTCCTCCTCCTCCCTCCTCCTCCTCCTCCTCCTTCCCCTCCTCCTCCTCCTCTCTCACCCTCCTCTTCCTCCTCCTCCTCCCCCTCCTCCTCCTCCTCCTCCTCCTCCTCACCCACCACCACAACAACTACTCTCTCGTCCCTACCCTTACTCCTCCAACTGCGAACATCCACCTACAATTTCACCGACCAGCCAACATCTTCAGTTCCTCATCCATTCCATTGAATGCTGCAATGGCATCACCAGAGTTGCCAGATTGGGCGACAAGTCACGAATTGGGCTACTTTTTCATACTGTTTGCGCCGAATACTATAAAATTTGCGACTTTCGACTTTTGGGCTACTTTTTAGTATGGTCTGCAAACTGTGGGCTATATCTTAGATATTATAACTAAACTATCAAGAACAATGTTAAAATAGCTAATAAAAAAATCATCATCATCCATCCTGGCTTGTGCTCTTGAGCACGTTTCCGGTCAGCTGTCTCCACGAATCACGATCCTCTGCGGTGCGCATGAAAATCTGTGTTGCTTTTAAAATGCTTCATTAGATTAAAAAAAAAAAAAAGCAACTTGACAATAAAAAGACCAAAATGGCAGACTCTTTATCTGAGACCATGAGATAGGACTAGAGAATGAACAACGATGTCCAGCTAAAAAATAAAGTTTTATTCATCCGTAGGGGGGGGGGGGGGGGGGGGGGGAGACTTTTTTCTTAATTTTGGGACTTATATCTTATACCTTTGCGACTTCTCAAAAATATTTCTGGCAACCCTGTCGTCATCCATTCCATTGAATGCTGCAATGTTATCAGATGGACATGCTCGACTGAATAATTCACGATTTGATGCAGACGTCTATTTATGATATAAAACCATCATCACAAAACTGTCTTGCTTGAAGGAAACTCGTGTTTTAAATTTTGGCCAGAAAACTCGTCCTTCAATTTAGCTATCAATTTAAATCACTCTCATCTTGGGCAACACTGAAAAACCTGTGGCCTGCCAAATCGTCCTGGAAGTCCCAGGTTTGAGACACTTTTTTTTTTTGCCAAGAAATGTGAGTTTCGTGACCAAAATGTTAAATACGTGTTTTACTTTTTTCGTAACACAGAAGAACGTATGGTAGAGTTTATTAAATTATACACATGAAATTATTTGACAGCAAGGCATCGATATTAGTTTCAAAATATAATAGAAACAGATACAAATACACATACACACACACACACACACACACACACACCTCTCTCTCTCTCTCTCTCTCTCTCTCTTTTTTTTTCTCTCTCTCTCTTTCTCTCTATCTGCCTATATATCTATATATTGAGCTTTCTTTGAGCTTATATATGGCGCAATATTCACTAAATGTGCTCAGAGCGCTTTACAAAGGGTCCCTGACCAACAGCAACACGTAACATGTAGAACTAGCCTATCTCTCTATCTTCCTCCTAAAAGTAGAAAACGGTAGGGGCTGCCTGAAGCCGGTGATCGTAAAATACTAACGAAAGAGTGAAAATGGAGAGGCTTCGTATGGGAACAAAACAGACAATGGACGTTTCGGGTAGAAAGGATACAAGTTATTTTTCATTATATTTTATTTGTTTTCCACGTTTATTTGTGTATTGTTGTGCTGACGAAGGTTTTGTACCCGAAACGTCCATTGTCTGTTTTGTTCCCATACGAAGCCTCTCCATTTTCACTATTTCGTTAGTATCTTCCTCCTACTACTCACCCTCTCATTCTGTCTCCACTTCTTCATTACCAATGGAACATAATTCCCCCTCCCCCCCCCCCCTCCCCCCCCCCCCCCCCCCAAACATCCCCATTCCCCGCACCTGTATCACTGTTCTTATCTCTCTGCCCCCCCCCCCCCCCTTCTCTAACCTTTTGAACTCTCACTGCCCCTCACTACCACCTCCCGATAAATCACCGCTGCAAACCGCGACCACAAACAGTCCGCAAAACAGCCAGATGTGCTTTCACTTAACCAAAACCACACCCGCTGTTTACATTTTCCTATTTCCACATTCAAATTAAAACTAATTACAAATTAAATTTTCCGAATTAATCTTTAACTAATATGGAATGTAAATATTTAAGGTTTTTCTAATCAAGCGACAAATATATGGAAACTTAAGAATTTTTTTTTTTTTTAGCGTTTGAACTCAAATCAAACTGGCAAGTCCGGTAAACATCTGGGTCAGCCTCTCAAACCCCCAGAACCACAAGATATGAAGTGAATAGAAAAGTGCCAGAAGACAATAGAGAATAAAAATTTTTTCGCGGCGGTGGTGGGGTTTGAACCTGCGACCTTATTGGTACGACAACTCCGCCTGGCAGGTGAGAGCGTGGCTCTACCGTGTGAGCTATCCACGAACACAAAAATATTCGTTTCAAACTCAAAGTCATTACTAGATCCCTCTCTCACCCACTTCTTGAGATCGCCGATTCGTTCGTACACCACCATCGCGAATAATTTTGACCAGCAGTTAAGCTTAATAGCCAATATTCTCAACACAAACATATAACATAGAAACGATTGAGACATTGAGTATGCTCCGGTGTATGGGGTGAATTTTAATTCAGAAAAGTGAGTGGAGCAGGCACTTATGTTGGTAACAACAAGATATGAAGTGAATAGAAAAGTGCCAGAAGACAATAGAGAATAAAAATTTTTTCGCGGCGGTGGTGGGGTTTGAACCTGCGACCTTATTGGTACGACAACTCCGCCTGGCAGGTGAGAGCGTGGCTCTACCGTGTGAGCTATCCACGAACACAAAAATATTCGTTTCAAACTCAAAGTCATTACTAGATCCCTCTCTCACCCACTTCTTGAGATCGCCGATTCGTTCGTACACCACCATCGCGAATAATTTTGACCAGCAGTTAAGCTTAATAGCCAATATTCTCAACACAAACATATAACATAGAAACGATTGAGACATTGAGTATGCTCCGGTGTATGGGGTGAATTTTAATTCAGAAAAGTGAGTGGAGCAGGCACTTATGTTGGTAACAACAAGATATGAAGTGAATAGAAAAGTGCCAGAAGACAATAGAGAATAAAAATTTTTTCGCGGCGGTGGTGGGGTTTGAACCTGCGACCTTATTGGTACGACAACTCCGCCTGGCAGGTGAGAGCGTGGCTCTACCGTGTGAGCTATCCACGAACACAAAAATATTCGTTTCAAACTCAAAGTCATTACTAGATCCCTCTCTCACCCACTTCTTGAGATCGCCGATTCGTTCGTACACCACCATCGCGAATAATTTTGACCAGCAGTTAAGCTTAATAGCCAATATTCTCAACACAAACATATAACATAGAAACGATTGAGACATTGAGTATGCTCCGGTGTATGGGGTGAATTTTAATTCAGAAAAGTGAGTGGAGCAGGCACTTATGTTGGTAACAACAAGATATGAAGTGAATAGAAAAGTGCCAGAAGACAATAGAGAATAAAAATTTTTTCGCGGCGGTGGTGGGGTTTGAACCTGCGACCTTATTGGTACGACAACTCCGCCTGGCAGGTGAGAGCGTGGCTCTACCGTGTGAGCTATCCACGAACACAAAAATATTCGTTTCAAACTCAAAGTCATTACTAGATCCCTCTCTCACCCACTTCTTGAGATCGCCGATTCGTTCGTACACCACCATCGCGAATAATTTTGACCAGCAGTTAAGCTTAATAGCCAATATTCTCAACACAAACATATAACATAGAAACGATTGAGACATTGAGTATGCTCCGGTGTATGGGGTGAATTTTAATTCAGAAAAGTGAGTGGAGCAGGCACTTATGTTGGTAACAACAAGATATGAAGTGAATAGAAAAGTGCCAGAAGACAATAGAGAATAAAAATTTTTTCGCGGCGGTGGTGGGGTTTGAACCTGCGACCTTATTGGTACGACAACTCCGCCTGGCAGGTGAGAGCGTGGCTCTACCGTGTGAGCTATCCACGAACACAAAAATATTCGTTTCAAACTCAAAGTCATTACTAGATCCCTCTCTCACCCACTTCTTGAGATCGCCGATTCGTTCGTACACCACCATCGCGAATAATTTTGACCAGCAGTTAAGCTTAATAGCCAATATTCTCAACACAAACATATAACATAGAAACGATTGAGACATTGAGTATGCTCCGGTGTATGGGGTGAATTTTAATTCAGAAAAGTGAGTGGAGCAGGCACTTATGTTGGTAACAACAAGATATGAAGTGAATAGAAAAGTGCCAGAAGACAATAGAGAATAAAAATTTTTTTTTTTCGCGGCGGTCAAACCCCACCACCGCCGCGAAAAAATTTTTATTCTCTATTGTCTTCTGGCACTTTTCTATTCACTTCATATCTTGTTGTTACCAACATAAGTGCCTGCTCCACTCACTTTTCTGAATTAAAATTCACCCCATACACCGGAGCATACTCAATGTCTCAATCGTTTCTATGTTATATGTTTGTGTTGAGAATATTGGCTATTAAGCTTAACTGCTGGTCAAAATTATTCGCGATGGTGGTGTACGAACGAATCGGCGATCTCAAGAAGTGGGTGAGAGAGGGATCTAGTAATGACTTTGAGTTTGAAACGAATATTTTTGTGTTCGTGGATAGCTCACACGGTAGAGCCACGCTCTCACCTGCCAGGCGGAGTTGTCGTACCAATAAGGTCGCAGGTTCAAACCCCACCACCGCCGCGAAAAAATTTTTATTCTCTATTGTCTTCTGGCACTTTTCTATTCACTTCATATCTTGTTGTTACCAACATAAGTGCCTGCTCCACTCACTTTTCTGAATTAAAATTCACCCCATACACCGGAGCATACTCAATGTCTCAATCGTTTCTATGTTATATGTTTGTGTTGAGAATATTGGCTATTAAGCTTAACTGCTGGTCAAAATTATTCGCGATGGTGGTGTACGAACGAATCGGCGATCTCAAGAAGTGGGTGAGAGAGGGATCTAGTAATGACTTTGAGCTTGAAACGAATATTTTTGTGTTCGTGGATAGCTCACACGGTAGAGCCACGCTCTCACCTGCCAGGCGGAGTTGTCGTACCAATAAGGTCGCAGGTTCAAACCCCACCACCGCCGCGAAAAAAAAAAATTTTTATTCTCTATTGTCTTCTGGCACTTTTCTATTCACTTCATATCTTGTTGTTACCAACATAAGTGCCTGCTCCACTCACTTTTCTGAATTAAAATTCACCCCATACACCGGAGCATACTCAATGTCTCAATCGTTTCTATGTTATATGTTTGTGTTGAGAATATTGGCTATTAAGCTTAACTGCTGGTCAAAATTATTCGCGATGGTGGTGTACGAACGAATCGGCGATCTCAAGAAGTGGGTGAGAGAGGGATCTAGTAATGACTTTGAGTTTGAAACGAATATTTTTGTGTTCGTGGATAGCTCACACGGTAGAGCCACGCTCTCACCTGCCAGGCGGAGTTGTCGTACCAATAAGGTCGCAGGTTCAAACCCCACCACCGCCGCGAAAAAATTTTTATTCTCTATTGTCTTCTGGCACTTTTCTATTCACTTCATATCTTGTTGTTACCAACATAAGTGCCTGCTCCACTCACTTTTCTGAATTAAAATAAACCCCCAGAACCCCAACTCAAGAAAAACGCATATTGAAAATTTGGCCAGAAAACTCGTTCTTCAAATAGCGATCGATTTAAACGACCCTCATCTTGGCAAAAATCTCTAAAATCTGGGACTTCGGCGAAGAGAGTTTTTTGCCAAGATGAGGGTCATTTAAATCGATCGATAATTGAAGGACGAGTTTTATGGCCAAATTTTTAAATATGGGTTTATCCAGAGTACGGCATTACTATCGCTTCCTCCTCCTCCTCTTCCTCCTCCCTCTCTTTTACAACACAATTCTACTATACCACGGTCCGCTTGTAATATTCCACGCTAATAATAATAGTAATAATAGGCCTATTTTTATATATAGAGAGAGCATAGAGTTGAGACTTGGGCATTGTAGCGTGTTAAATCGGTTGAATTTGTTAGGCTATCAGTTTTTAAAGATCGCCTTAATTCGTTATAATTTCATTTCATTCCGATAGATCTGTCAGTCAGTCAGTCAGTCAGTCAGCCAGTAGACAGGATATTTTTCTCGTTGTGTATATAGTAGTTGTAGGCAGTGTTGGTGGATTTTATAAATTTTTGTTTTTTAATAAATTATTCTACGGATTGGTCTTTGTAAAAACACTTGGTTGTATTTTCAGTTTTCACCACCACAACTTGTTGCAGGTGAGTGGCTGTACTGTTGGCATGTCGAGAAGTGGTTTTGTTTTTGTTTTTGTTTTAGTTTGTATTTGTTTTGTTAGGGTTCATTTTGTTGGGGTTTTTTTGTTGTTGCTTTTTTTTTTTTTGGTTCTTTTGGTTTGTTTGTTTTGTTTTTTTTTGTGTTTTTTTTTTGTTGTTGTTGATTTTTTTTTAGTGTTTTGTTTTTGTTTTTCTTTTATTTTCTTTTTGGGTTTTTTGTTGTTGTTGTTGGTTTATGGGGCGCTTTTTAATTAGGTTTTTACTTGTGTTTTTATTGTGTTTGTTGTTTTCATTAAGGGGGGGGGGCGCTTAGAGTTGACCTTGATTGCTGAAGTTTTCTCTTTTAAAAAAAAAACAAACTGTAATTACAGCAGACAGTTTACGAAACAAAACTTTGTGATATCTTATCTCTTGTCAGACAGTGATAAGTGGTAGGGAAAAAAAAAAGGGGGGGGGGGAGGAGGGATTAGAGAATTCTCCAAAGAAACGGGATACATAAAAGAGGTTGGGGGTGGGAGAGTTATACGAAAGGGGTCGGGAAAAATTAGATTTATAAGGGAAGAGATAGATAGATAGATAGATAGATAGAGAGAGAGAGAGAGAGAGAGAGAGAGAGAGAGAGAGAGAGAAGGAAAACATGGAAGAGAGAGAGAGAGAGAGAGGTGGGGGGGGGGGGGAAGGGGGGGCAGTTACTAGGTAACATGTTGTTTAAATAAACCACCAATACGATGGCGGCAGTGTCCTTGAGTCCACAGGCTCATTGTAGAATCTCGTGGCATTTTAAAAGTTGCAGGATTATTTGATATGCTCACGGTTTCTTATTCTTCTTCTTCTTCGTCATCATCATCATCATCATCATCATCATCATCATCATCATCATCATCATCATCATCATCATCATCATCTTCTTCTTCTTCTTCTTCTTCTTCTTCTTCTTCTTCTTCTGCTACTACTACCACCACCACCACCAACACTACTACTACTACTACTACTACTACTACTACTACTACTACTACTACTACTACTACTACCACTACTACCACTACCACCACCACCACTACTACTTCTACTACTACTACTACTACTACTACTACTACTACTACTACTACTACTACTACTACTACTACTATTACTACTACTACTACTACTACTACTACTACTACTACTACTACTACTACTACCACTTGTACTACTTCTACTACTTCCACTTCTACTATATTACTTCTTCTCCTTCTTCTTCTTCTATTATTTTACTTTCTTCTTTTGCCTGCCTCTACTCCATCCACACGTATTCAGTTCTTTATCTTACACCAGTGCCTGCTCCCCATCGAAATAGGAAGGACTTTTTGACGTTTTGATGAAAAATCTCTGCTGCTCCCTAACGTGTCACTTTGGTAGAGTTGCAACCTTGACCTTTTGAACTACTCTATAATACTCACCGCTAGGATTAATTGGGTACTCACGCTGACAAGATAATATCATATCACTATCATGCCTGGGAATAATATAGAGAGCTAGCACGTTCGAAAATTGGATTGTCATGTCCTCTGGTGATGGCATAATGTATCCGACGTGCACTTATTTTAAGGTCTGATAACCCAATTCCTTATGGGCTCGTTGTTTTGTAATGGAAATCTAAATTTTTTTTAATGACCCAAAATATTGTCCATTACAACAATGTTAAACTAGGCCCATAAGTGGGTTCGGAGGTCAGACCTGCTTATATGTACACGTCGCATGTATCCCTTAAATTATATTCATTTAGCTGTTTACCGCCGTATTCTGAAAAAAAAAAACAAAAACAAAAACAACTCGTATTTAAAAATTTGGTCCGAAAACTCGTCCTTCAATTGGGAGCGATATTTATTCATGTTTTTGTCCAACCTTCGTCATCAATCACATGATTTGTTGCTGTCCAACGATTGGATATTTCTTAACAAATATATACACGCTGCTTTGTTTATGAAAATTGTTCACAAACCCGTGCGTCAAGCTGAACAATTGTGATGATTGATATTTCAAAAGCTGTGAACACATTTCACTATGTGGGTTATTTTTAACACACTTTGCAGTGTGACCAATGACCTCGAGCACATGGAAAGGTAATATAGATCATGCCCATTATCGATCGATTTAAATGACTCTCATCTTGGCAAAAACTCTCAAACTCGGCAGTTCTGCATGAATGAAAAGAGCTCAAAAAAGCTCAAATGTTGGAGCCTCTCAGGTGTCAACACACACTCGTCCTTATATGTAATCACTCGAGCGTGAAAACTAGTCTTTGGTACTTTTCTGTTTCTTGTCATCAACAAACACACTGAAATACAATAATATAGTTTGCAACCAATGTGGAGATATCAACAGGTCTGAAAGGCGAACAGTATTATGGTCTGGTATAACATTGTCGTGATAGAGAATATCTAAATTTGCGTTGGTTTGAGAGTATTTCCATAACAACAACAATGGGTCCATAACAATTATTTGGGTTATCATACCTGCAAATGGGTGCACGTCGGAATACGCCTTGTATGAAAAATGAAATTGGAATGATGATGATAATAATAATAATAATAATAATAATAATAATAATAATAATAATAAATAATAATATTGATAATAATAATATAATAATAATAATAATAATAATAATAATAATAATATTGATAATAATAATAATAATAATAATATAAAAATAATAATAATAATAATAATAATAATATTGATAATAATAATAATAATAATAATAATAATAATAATAATAATAATAATAATAATAATAATAATAATGATAATAATAATAATCTTAATACTGATAATAATAATACTACTACTAATAATAAGAATACTAATACTAAATTATCTAATAATAATAATAATAATAATAATAATAATAATAATAATAATAATAATAATAATAATAATAATAATAATAATAACAATCATAATAATAATATACAAAGGCTACAGTCAGTGTCAGACTATGAGTTTACAAAGGCTACGATCATTGTCAGGCTATGAGTTTAACAATGGCTACGATCATTTTCAAGCTATTGGTTTACAAAGGCTACGGTCATTGTCAGGCTACGAGTTTACAAAGGCTACGATCATTTTCAAGCTATGAGTTTAACAAAGGCTACGGTCAAGTGTCACTATCAGGCTATAAGTTTACGGGGGCCTGGGTTGGACACAAGTAAGGAACAGAATCAAATCGTTGACAAACGCAATCCCCTTGTAATTATAATCTGATGATGATGATGATGATGGTGATGATGATGATGATGATGATGATGATGATGATGATGATAATGATGACGATCATGGTGTTGTTGTTGATGCCGGTTTTTTTTGTTTGTTTTTGTTTTGTTTGTTTGTTTGTTTTACGATAACTACTATGTTACTAGTCTGCATCTTGTGTGAGTGTGTCTATGTCAATATTGTATTGTTATAAATGTGTAACCAAATGACAAATTGCCACTTTTTTGGGGACAATAAAGATATATTATTATTATTATTATTATAATCTACATTGACAGTCTGATCGGATCTCCTTGTCGGATTTCCACGAATGATTTTTGATTTCGTAATTTATTTTTTTCCTTCTTTTTCTTTGAACTTTTTTTTACGTCATCCAAAACGCATTCACTAATTCGAAGAATTCAATCACTGCCGTTCAATATATTTTTTTAAAAAAACATATATTTAAAATTTTGGCACAACCTTCGTCTTCTTAAAAATTATCAAACTTTTTTCTTCCTTTAACTCTTCGCAAAGTCCCAGGTTTGAGAGTTTTTAACATGAGGTTGGTTTTTATAATGGCTAAATAGAAGGACGAGTTTTCTGGTCTTCTTCTTCTTCTTCTTCTTCTTCTTCTTCTTCTTCTTCTTCTTCTTCTTCTTCTTCTTCTTTTTCAAAGTTGGTACAGAGATTAGCTAATCGTTTATTTTGTCATGAACGTCCGTAATACGCAAGCTGTATAAATCGGCAACAAACAAAACAAGATCTTCACAGGCGGATGTATTGAATAAACACTTATGATTCTCTCTCTCTCTCTCTCTCTCTCTCTCTCTCTCTCTCTCTCAATCTGTGTGTGTGTGTGTGTCTCTCAATGTGTGTGTGTGAGTGTGTGTGTGTGTGTCTGTCTCTCACTCTCTTTCTCTCTCTCTCTCTCTCTCTCTCTTTCTCTGATGTCTTCCTTTCTCTCTCCCTCTCTCTGTCTCTCTCTCTCTCCTGTCCGTCTGCCTCTCTCTCTCTCTCTCTCTCTCTCTCTCTCTCTCTCTCTCTCCTTCTCTTATTTATTTATTCCTCTCCTTCATTTATTTATTTCTCTCTCTCTCTCATTTATCTATCCATCTATGTATCTATCTATCTATCTATCTATCTATCTATCTATCTATCTATCTATCTATCTATCTATCCATCCATCCATCCATCTATCTATCCATCCATCCATCTATCTATCTATATATATATACATGTCTATCTATCTATCTATCTATCTATCTATCTATCTATCTATCTATCTATCTATCTATCTATCTATCTATCTATCTATCTATCCATCTATGACTATGTCTGTCTATCTACCTATCTATCTCTCCTTCCACATTTCACCCACCACGATCATAACGTATTATATACCGTATCCATTCTGCTTTGTCTGGCACTGTTTCATACACACACACACTCTCTCTCACACAAACACACACACATACTCTCCCTCACACACACACACTCTCTCTCACACACACACACTCTCTCTCACACTCACACATACACTCTCTCTCACACACAAACACACACACACACTCTCTCTCACACACATACTCTCTCTCTCACACACACACACACTCTCTCTCATATACACAAACACACACCCTCTCTCTCTCTCTCACACACACACAGTCTTTTTCTCTCTCTCACACACACACACTCACACACACACACTCTCTCATATACACAAACACACACCCTCTCTCTCACACACACACACACACACACACACACTCTTTCTCTCTCTCCTCTCACACACACTCACACACACACACACACACACACAAATACACATTTCCATCGTGTATAAATAAACACAGTTAACGGTACCATAGCAGCAGCAGAACTGTGTAATCAATTTTAACCTTCATTCCCGTGTCAAATTTTTGACAAGCTATTATCTCACGAGTCAATTGTTGTACCGTGCTGGTGTGACACAACCCAGGAATGTGTCACTGGTTGTCGCTTTCATTGAGGTCTCAGTCCACAACGAATTATAATAAATTAATTAATTTAGCTTTATATAGCGCAATATCCACTCAATGTGCTCATAGCGTTTTACAAGGGGTCCCTGGTCAACAACAACATTTGACATGTAGGACAGGACATGACGCCTGTTAGGCGATATTACCATTTTTCGGACAAAGACAACGCTGTTAACGGCCAGGTACGCATTTTACACCTGAGTACGGTGAGAGAATGTGAGTAAAGGGTCTTTTCCAAGGACTCAACTATGCGCCGATTGCGAGGCTCGAACCCAGGACCTTCCGACCCGAAAGCGAGTGTCATACCACAAGACCACATAGCCGCACATTGTACATTCATCTCGGGCATTTCCCATGATTTCTCATAATAAATAATAATAAAGCGCTTTTATATAGCGCTTTACCCCGTTGACGTCACTCTGGTCTATGTTTTTGTTTTTTGCCATCCGCGTTTACGAATAATTCTCACAAAATTAACCAGACTATAAACGTTCAATGTTACACATAGTTTTGTGTGTTGGCCCGTTATACTTCCGGATGGCAATGGTGTGAGCTTCTTGGTCTTAGCCAAGCGCACACTATCTATAACGGACCAACACACAAAACTATGTGTAACTTAAACGTTTATAGTCTAGTTAATACAGTTTAGTGAGAACTACTCATAAACGCGGATGGCAAAAAACAATAACAAAGGCCTGAGTGACGTCATCTGCATACTATCTATAAAATTCGACCAAGACTTAAGTTACTGTTCTGTGATGGGCGTTGGAAAAACAAAAACAAAACTATAGGTCGGAGTTAGTTGACGTCACTCGGGTCTTTGTTATTGTTTTTTGCCATCCGCGTTTATGAGCAGTTCTCACTAAACTGTATTATCCAGACTATAGATAGAATGCGCTTGGCCAAGGAGTTCACAACATTGCCATCCGGAAGTATAACGGACCAACACACAAACTCTGTGTAACCATGAACTTTTGTAGTCTGGTTAATACAGTTTAGTGAGAACAACTTGTAAGAGAGTAAGCCTATGCAAAAGGTTATCTAAGAAATTTGGTGCAAAACTGTCGATTATATATATCAGCAAATGGGTTTAGTGAGTACATAGTGCAGGCATATCAGTTAAGCTTGGTCAGTGCATGACACGTGTGGGCAGTTTTATGTCCAAGCTATTTGAGACGCATTATACCTGTGCGCAGTTTTATGTCCAAGCTATTTGAGACGCATGACACGTGTGCGCAGTTTTATGTCCAGGTTATTTGAGACCATTTTGTGTCCAAGTTAGTGGATTGGTTATCGTGTTGAAACATGTGAAACGGGCATTTATCAAAATAATGTTTTATGAAAAAAGGTGGGGTTTAACATCAATATGTGGGAATTGACGTTTCAGGTTTGAATATGATTGGGTCTTACTATTAGGGGTTGGATTATAGACTGACAGGGAACTGTCGAAACTGCAAGGGGGCGTGGAAACAATGGAACTGTGGGTAAAATTTTGATAGGGATAAAAGAGGATGTTTCGAGGAAAACGAGAGAATTCTGCATTCAACTTGACCATGAGCTGCACACTTTAAACCTTTTGTGCTCACCATCATTTATTTGCTTTTTCGGACTTAGAAATATTTCACGTATATTGAAAATGGTTACTTAGGCAAAATTAACTTTACATGTGGACTGATTTTACGTATTTGGAACTTATGAAACTGATTGAATTATGACCATGCTATTTGATTTGGATTTCGAATTTATCACAACAAATAAAGCTGTAAGAAATTAAACTTGGAATCTGGATTTTAATTTGAATGTCTTGATGTTGTGCATTCAGTTATCATCATCGGCCCTTGAACTCTTTCGTCATTATTAACATCTACAAAACAACGCAAAGGATAATACTACCATCTATTAAAAAACCACTATACGATCATAAGCCATTACATATGTGTGCAACTACGCCACATTATGTATCTTATTTGGTGTCGTGACTCAGGATTCTTATATATGTTATTTGGAGCCGTGATACCAGGATGTAAAGATGTTATTATTCCGAACCATGGATACACAAGAAATGTATACTGTTAACATCTATTGAAGTTTTTGTGAGACTCGAATTTTGAAGTGAAAATTGTGAACAGATAGGAAAATAGTTTTATTTGGGAAAGAAAATGAATATCAATTTTGAAGGTGAAGTAGTGGAATTATTTTGTATTGAAATATGAAAAAAAAAATATTGAAATTATAGATGATTCCTAAAATTCTGACAAAAGACGATATTTAAAAAAATAAATAAATATACTAAATAATATTTAAATTAAGAGTCACAGATAGAAAAGGAAATTTTAAAAAAATATAGATATATAGGGCAATATATTATATTAAAAAAAGTGAAAACAATATATTATAGAACGGCAAAATAATAATAGTAATAATAATAATAATAATAATAATAATAATAATAATAATAATAATAATAATAATAATAATAATAATAATAATAATAATAATAATAATAATAATAATAATATCATATTGATGCTATAATATGTATTTTAAATATTTAAAAAGAGAGAGGGAGAGATGAAGAAAAATTGCAGTATTTAAATGAATATTTTAGTCCGTTTTATTTTTCAAAATAAATGAAAATTCGTTTACTTACAATCAGACGCTTAGGAACAAATCTTCGAATATTATTTGGTACCGTTAATGACAATGTTTTGTTAAGCTCAGTAACAAAGTCATGTCGATTTTTATTTCAATTTTTGTCTGTTACTGTTGGAATTACATGACAGTTGGTCATTCTTTAATGTTGTTACGTTTTATTTTCTGTCAAAATGACTCAAGAAGATGATGGCAATAACAACACGTAAATTATAAGTTTTGATAATTGAAAAATGTCTTATGGTATTTATTGTTATATTACAACATCATTGATTATATTTTTCTCCCGTCGGTAGGGATGAATTGGTAAGTTGATATTGACTCTTTGAGATTCATGGGTTCATGACAAAGAGAAAAGTTTTATACTGTATCTGTTTGTTTTATTGGTAATAAATGTGTGGTTAACGCAGCCAAGTAATCGACAACAGAGCTAATTATATATTTGTAATGAGAAATGGCGTTATAATAGATTACATGAGACATTTTGATTTTATCACCGAAAATTAAGTTGAGTCACTATGAGTCAATCGTTGTTTTGTTTAGTTTTGTTTTGAAACGCGTTTCATCGTGATTTTTAAAAGGAGACATATTCTCATAATAACGGAATAACGGACTTTTGGTTTAAAGTCGGAGAATTAAAAGCAGATAATATAAATACAATGACGGAGTATTAATTATTATGAAAGACTGATGTCTTGTAATGGGAGTTAAAATGTTATTACGGAAGAATAACAAAATATTGAAAATGCATTATCATGTCATGTGAGCTGATAACATTTGTGACACAAGTGGTTAACTTGTTAAGAATCAGCGAATTATAAGTAACCCATATGGTAAAATGCTGTAAATGCATATTGGGTAAATAAGCGCAGTGATGTAAGACGCGGTAATTAAAGTGCACGCGATTTAAATTACGAGACGCAGGAATGATGCGTTCGGGAATATTTTATTTTGCGTTTGATTAAAGCGCACGGTTTAACATTATGAAAGAATACAGAATGCGGATAATTTTTATAAATACGAGGCGCGTGGTTAAAGCGCACACATTTATCAATGCTATATTAAGAGGCGCGAGATTACATCGCAATGAGTTATATGAATATTATTATAAGCCGAGGGCAAAGGTGCGAGACATTGAATTTTTATTGACCAGAGTGTATATCGTTTCTGCAAATATTTTGATTATCATATTTTTCTCCTATCAATTTGCTGTTGTAATTGTAATCAATATTTACTGCGTGGTTTGAATTTAACATTTATATCATAAAATTTGTAACTGAGTTGAAGAAGAAGTTATGTTTAATTGTCAAATCTTAAGTGCGTAATCATTCAGCAATAAATTGAAATGGTAGGAAGTGCTACGATAACACCAATAATAATGATAAAATAAACAAAATCATATTTCATTAAATTAGGGATTTTCTAAGGGGAATAATTCGAGTTAATCAAAGGCAGAAGTAGTGTTTACACTAAAACATTATACAGTCATCACGAAAGAGGACACTTGCAACCATCAGTCATAACGGAAACGCTGATGACAACGACAGAGCCAACTCAAACAAAACCACAACAGAGGTCGGGAAATGTCCTAGTCCCTTTAGTCTATCCACGAATACCTTGAAATGGAATAACAATCTCGACAACCACTACGCCATTGATACGTCCAGAATCAACACAATCTACAGACTACAAACTACACAACAACCTCAATTACATCGTACCTTTCAACTTATACAAACTTGACAGAATTCATAAAATAATATCTGTATCAACACAGATTTCTTCCATGAACCTTTTTTATATTTACATTATTTACTGAACAATTGGATTACTTGTATTCACTTCTACGACAACAATACCCAACGATGTACGATGTCAATAATTACATAAACGTTCAATATACATTTGTTTTTACAAAAATGATGTCCAATTGTGAACAATACTATTTCCTATATATGCAGTGATGAGCGTATTCAAATTTAAACTTATGTCAATATACAAGTGTGCAGCACCCATATCTACAACTTATAAACATTGAATATTATAATAACGCCTGTCTTAGTATCATTGTAAAAGATAAAGTCTATATATGTATATAAGACAATGCAGGAAAAAGTATCGCAAAACGCCACATGAGCGATTTCCTTGGATTCATTATCGTATGATATTCAACAACCTGCGTTCAAATAACGAAAATATTGTTGACCTTATTCGACCCTACTACATACACTACTAGACTACGTTATTATTACATCCTCTACCTGGTGTGTGGACTCACGTCACCCACCGGAACTCTGCAAGATTACATCATCTACCTGGTGTGTACTCACATGCCACCTCATCGAAACTCGATTAACAAACACGGACAATTACAACACACGACCTCTGTCGACTACTACACACGAACTCTTTGTCAACACATGGCTGATTTCACAACTTTCTTTTGACTTGCTGGATAAGTCAAACTTCATTTAAATTCACGATCTCGCACACAGTTAATCTTGAATTTCTACAATTTCATCTACAATGAGATCCAACTTATACACAAGACAACCACAAATATCAACGAGGAGAATCGACCCAGATGCCGGAGATGAATGGATTACAGCGACGTCACAAAACCAAGAAACAACCTAACAGGTTAAGCATACGTTTGCTACCTGTAGAGTCTTTTTTCGTCCCAATTCAAAAGACTCGAACAAATACAACACACTACTTGCAAAAGTTGGTCACTTTAGTAACAGCCCACAATCACATACTATGTTAGATTTTACTTATTTAGTTATTTACACTGTACTAAATATGAATAAGTCGGACAGACTAATGACTGATTATTTACAAACACTAAATATGTGATGTGAACAAGCCGGATAGACTATTGTTTGATTATTTATTCAACGCTAAATATTTGAATGTGAAGACATTATGGTGATAATTCGAAGACATTTACAGAGGAAAAAGTTTTTAATTAATTAACAATAAATAAAGTGAATTTATGACACTTGGGCTATGCAGTGACCACAACACACATAACAATGCAACACGTAGACTTGATGCAAACACCTCAACTCTTATAGTTGATATATTTTTTTCATTACATGACAACTCATTCTAAATGGAAACAATGACTAATTAACAATTACTGACCATTTTACAAGATGACCATTCTCGAAACGAACGGATTACTAAGAAATGTGACCTCTGATGGATGACCACAAAG
>NW_027625823.1:0-6689 GCF_034508935.2 Berghia stephanieae
CAAAGTGAGCCCTAAAATTTCAGGGCCCCTTTTTTTTTTTATTTTTCTATCTATCTATCTATATTTTTCTATCACTATTCATCAAATTTTTGTCACTTTACATATATTAATTATATTTCATTTCGAAATCAGATTGCCAAAACAGCACCAGTATTGCAGCTATTGGGCAAGAACGGGATCTGCAACTCATATAATACGAAGAACCCATTGTAGAAAGGCTTGTAACCTTTTGTAACAGTTAGGTGAGAACCTATTCATAATTCTCGGATGAAAAAAGGGTTTCGCCCTCTTTATATTATTTAGTGTTCAATATTTTTAAACTCCTGTTATTTATGTGACAACGTATGATTTAACACATAGGAAGGATACATGCACCCTTTTGGGTTAAAAAACTGTTTTACAACGACATCTCTGGGGTCCTCGAATTTAAAATCATCTTGATTGGCCAAAGAAAATGTGTGTTGGAGGTGTGTGCCCCTAATCACCTACTCACACTCCAGACTTGATTTAGGACTGTGTCTCGAGTCCAGAACTGCAATAACTCACTTTTAAATCACTATAACGAACGCCACAGAATTTTGCCAAATACTAATTTACCGAATTCTAATTTTAAAATTAGACTTGCTCTTTCTCCTCTCTTTCTAATCGAATCCGCCAACGTTGTTTGGACGAATTCAAATCCCTCGATGGGGCGGGTGAGAAAGTTGCCAGGTTTTTCTCCACCATTTAAGAGGAGACACTGGTTTGGTAGCGAATGGGCTTTGGTCGAGAACCAGCCTCATGGCAAAATCCTTCCTAGTGGGGACTTTCCACCTGTCCAACATGTAGCTACCCGATGTGGGAAAGAACCCGAAATCGCAGAGCATCTAGTTTACTGGGTGGTGGTGTGACGAAGCTCCCGGCAGGTTTGCGACGGGGCACGAAGCAATAACTGGTGCGTCCCCCGGTTCTGTGTGGATGAAAGGTGACTATACTGTACGGTACTTTAAAATGATATACGGAAGGACAAAAAATGAAGCATTGGTTTTGATACCCTTTTTAGTCTACAAACCCCCGTAAAAAAAGGATTTCAAGTTATTCGTATGTACACATTTGCAGGTCTGTTAACCGAACGCAATAATAGGTTTGTAATGGACAGCATTTTGTGTTGGCTTTAGATATTCCAGTCCATTAACACAAAAGAGACATAGCAACTTGGGTTATCAGACCTGTAAATGAGTACATTTGTCCGAAAACCGTAATATCACTATTTAATGTGTAAATATTTAACATGGGCGTTGAGAACGATGTATCATCATCAGCACATCATCATCTCCAGGCAATAACTTTAATTCACAATTGAAATAACTCCCTTATATTATACACTGATTTTTATTCACGGAAATGTTTGTATCTTTTTTTCTTTCGGCAGAGTAGCTGATCAGGAAGAATGCAGGGCTTGCGACCATTTGGATGTTTTGCTTAGATTCCACGAGCAACCGTTTTTTTGTAATTGATAGCCATCTTTTTATCCCGTTATTTTTTTGATTAATAAACACGATAATTGTCATATATTGGGGTTTTTTTAACTTCTTCTTTTTTTATGTTGAAAAATTTTTTTAAGGACATTAGGGGATGAGTAAATTTGATTTGATTTCTTAGCACAACTTTTAATAATTGAATCCATATGTCCAAACATTGAAAATGATAACTCGAAGTGGTTTAAAAATATCAAAATAGTCTGTTTTTGTTGTTGTAGGGGAATCAGGCGGTTAATGACACTTACGTTTAGTTAAAAATTAGAAGTTAAACCCCACTTGCGCACAACGCGAAAAGGACGGTGAGGTTCAAAGGCCCAGTACAGCACTCGCTGGATCCTAACGCGCTCTCGGGAGAAGCTAAAAAAAACGTGCTAGAACTAGAAATCCGATGCTCACGTCAAATCGAAATATTATATTTTATATAGAAAAAAAATCAGTCATTCAGCTCCCCGCGTGCGGTATTGTAGAGCTTGCTGAAATTTAGTTTGCTAGAAGAATCCAGCAAGTACTGTACTTAAAACACTCCTGGATTACTGACAAAAGGTGCACAAAAATGTGTGTGGTGGGGTGGGGATAATTGACCTTTCGTGCTTAATGGTCACGTGACCTATTATTCCTGTACATGTCTGGCTAATGTAATGGAAATCTGTTTTTAAAACTTTAATCACATTGTACGAGTCCCCGGGTTTTAATTAAACAATATCCAACGCATATAATTGCGTCAGTTAACGTAATTTTTTGTCGATAAATAAAGTTATTTTTTATAATTCGGTCGGTGTATGTTAGTGTGTTTTAATGAGGGAAGCAGCCGAAATAACCTTTATTTTTTTCGGTTTTCATTTTGGGTTACTTTTCAGCTTTTGCCCTTGTTCTTTTGGAATTTTTTATTTCATCAATTTATCAATATTTTTATTTCAAATTTGATTTTGTCTCTTAATGTCCTTTATTGCTAAACAAAAATAGTGATCGAATTTTCCGTCTAGGCATTGTCTTTTCACTACTAGTAGATATTTTATAATTATCCAAAAATTTCAACAACCTCATTTTTTCAATTTTGATTGGTCAATGGTCAGCATGGATCCGAAAGTCCATGATTAGTTATTTTTGTTTCCTTCTATACAGTATTATCTCGAAATACAACAGGATCAATTCCATGTGAAGAGAAAAAATTCAATTGAAGGTTAGGGGACAAGTGTCCTATTTTTAGGAGTGCATTTTGAGACAACACAAGAGGTCATAATTTTTTACTGAAAACAAAGCAAAGAGATCATACCAGATAGTTTTGTTTCAAGGCTTTACGGCGCTGCGACACGTTTTAGGGCATTTCAGCATAATTAAAAAAGGTTGAAAATGGGATGGTAAACATCAATAGATTTAAAAATTGAAGGCACGCGAGAAAAGGTAAGATAAAGGAAATGGTTTTCCAAATATGGAACAGATGAAGTTCCAAAGAGTATGCTATGATTTTAAAATTTTCTTGAGACCACCTTAAAAAAAAGTCTCGTACCGTCACAAATACAGACCCCATTTACAAAAGGGAGTACACTCAAATGTAAAAAATTAAGCATAAAAAATGAGAGTACATAACAAGATAGAATTACAGGGAATAAAAAAATATCACCTCAAAAATTTACACCTTAAATGTTTCCCTTCTCAGTCAAGGGCAAAACGAAGTAACCCATTCCAAGTCAAAGACACTAAGCAACTCAAAATACATAATTTTGTAGGGGGATAGAAGTGACCTCAGCCAACTAAGTGCGGGGGCGTCCTTGGCAAGCTAAGGACCACGGTCCTACGGTCCTTGGGAAATGAAGACCGCAAGGGCCGGGTCCTTTTTCGCCCATTAAAACATTCCTGAGAGACTGTTGGAAATTAGTGCCGCGCTAAAAGACCGGTCTGGACCGCGGTCCGACGGTTTTTTTAGCTGTGAACCGAAGACCGGTCCCAGGGGGAAAAAAGACCGGCGGTCCCTCACTTCTTATAAACCTTTCAACTAGTGCGGGGGCGGTCCTTGCAAGGACCACGGTCCAAACGGTCTCGCGCCATAGCCTACTACTTCCCCAGCGATTCGGGGTTTCCTTTTGGGGTTTCCTATTTCCCTTTCCCCCAATCCCAAAAACCCCCCATCCCACTTAATTAATCGCCCCCCCCCCCCAACCCCCCCTTTGGGCCCTACACTAAACGACACAGAAAAAGAAAACCCTACAGGGAGAAAACCCCCAAACCTTCCCCCTCCGCCCCAAACCCCCCCTTTCGTGTGTGAGATGGGGGGAACAAAGGGGGGGCGCACGCCTTGGGGGCATTCCAATTTAAAACGGGGGGAAATTTTCAAAAAATTTAAATACACCATAAAAATCCGCAAAAATTTACAATGATCTATGGTGAAGGCCCCCCTGAAACCCCCCTTCTTTTAATGGGTTATTTTTTTGAAAAGGGAGGACTACAAAAAATGTGTGGTTTTGTGTGTGTGTATGGCAAAAGAAAAAAAAAAAATCGGATTTGCTACTTGCAAGGTTCGACACACACACACACACACACACACACACACACACACAAACACACACACATCTTTTGTAGTCACATACATTTCAAACAATAATTAACCCATTAGAGAAGGGGGGTCATGCCTTCACCATAAAATCATTGTCATTGCGATCTTTATGGTGTAGTAAATTTTGAAATTTACCCCGTATAATGGAATCGTCCAAGGCGTGCGCCTCCTGTTCCCCCCACTCACACACGAAAGGGCGGTTTGCGGAGTGGGGGTTTGGGGGTCGTCTGCCTGTATGGTTTCTGTGCCCGTTTATGTAGGCAAAGGGGGTGGGTGCGATTAATTAAAAGTGGGATGGGTGGTGATTGGTGGAAGAAAGGCAACCGAAGCAACGAAGTCGCTGGGGAAGTAGTAGGCTATGGCGCGAGATCGTAGGACCGTGGTCCTTGAAAGGGACCGCCCCGCACAAGTTGAAAGGTGATAAAGAAGTGAGGACCGCCGCCGGTTTTCCCCTCTGGGACCGGTCTTCGGTTCACAGCTAAAAGACCGTCGGACCGCGGTCCAGACCGGCCCTTCCCAGCGCGGCACTAATGCCAACATGGGAGGTCAGAAGACCCTACCCAGTCATACAAGTCAGTTTCGGAAAGCAAGAATGCAAACCATCATACACCCCTTTTAAGATAAAACTATGTAACCATGACAATATATAGAACGGTAGATTGAATGACTTTTGAAAATCAATAACCCAATTGTTGGTGACTCGATGAATGTCATAACTGTCAGATATTTCATATACTGTTAACAAATTATCCCAATACATGCATTGGGCTGCGAAATGCAACAGGACAAGGGTTTTCGGGAAATCGGGACCATTTAATGTTTTTGTGATGCAGAGTTTAAAAAAATCAAGTTAAAAAAGTGTAAAGTTTAAAGCCCCCCATAGACCCGACATCCGCGAAGCGGGACGGATGACCTATCGCTGTGACCCGAACCCTGCGTTTATCGCAGATGATTTTTTTCCACATACGGGAGATATTTTTTGAGCCGATCGGCGATCGGGCGTGGCGTATAAAAAGTGGACAATTTTTTTCGGATTTTCGCTGTTTTCACGTCGGGTTCGTGATCAGCGTCAAATTACAATAGGTTTGATACTAAGAACTGTGTGTTTACTCCAAAAATTGGTTTAAATTAGAAATAAATTTTAATTAATAGTGAGGCTATTGTGGCCGACAGAACCGATCCCAGTTACTGTCTGTTATTCTATCTTTCGTCTTGCGCACAATAGTGATTACTTCTCACTAATTATATCAATTAGACTGTTGAAGGAACGAATTGATATCATTTTCCCCTCTATGTTATTGTATAAGGCAGTCATTTTGGTAATTAGTTCTCACTAAATTATATCCAATCAGACTTTTAACGTTCCCAAAGGGTTTCTCGTAGTTTTTATGACGGTACTTATTTCCGACTGGTGGATGTTGTGATCATTTTACCTAAACTCATAGCATCAATAACCGTCCAAGATATTCGCATCATATGTAGCAATACTATAATAAAAATAACATGTCGAAAAGAGAGAGAGAGAGAGAGAGGAGAGAGAGAAGAGAGAGAGAGAGGGGAGGAAAAGAGAGAGAGAGAGAGAGAGAGAGAGGGGAAGAGAGAGAGAAGAGAAAGAGAGTAAAAATTTACTTGCGCTATATATACCGCTATATTCAATAAAGGTGCTCAAATCACTTTATAAGGGTCTTTGGCCAACATAAAAACATGTTAGACGAGACATGACTGTTTAACGATATTGCAATTGTTTCCCGACAGAGACGACGCTGTAACAGCGAGGGACTCATTTTAACAGTGAACAAGGTGAGAGAATGCGAGTAAAAAGCCTTTTTCCCAAAGGAACTCAATTATGCGCCCCTCAGAGCGGGACTCGAATCCCGTACCGTCCGATCCAAAGCGATGTCATTTCACAAGATTTACATGCATAGCCGCACAAAAAAATGATGAGAGAATAGAATTCATATGTATTGAAGGGGGAGAGAGCGGATGGAGTAGTAAAGTTCTTGGGTATTTATAGAAGGGAAACCAAATTGACGTCAACTCATCTCATTGTATTGTTTTTAGACACCCCTTTTTATATTAGTTTTTCATTAAAATATATCAGACTATAACGTTCAAGGTTCCAAACAGATCTTTGGGCTGGAGTGATATTTCTGGCTGGCGGACTTTGTGAGTATTTTAATTTAACACAGAGCATCAATAGAAAGGGAAAGAATTTGACGTTAGTCAACCCGTTGTTATTGGGTTTAAACAGCATTTTATAATTAACTTATCATAAGTTATAAACAATCAGACAATGAACGTCGCGTTTGCAGTTTTGTGTTTAATGTTTTACCCCGATGGAGATGTCGTGAGTATTTTCCAATCGCCTAACAATCAATACATTTGCAATCCGATTTAAGTTTAAAAGCAACGTAGACACGGAAATTTTTCCATTTTGTGGACAATAAAGATTTGTTATTTATCGTCATTATTATTATTTTATTATTATTATTATAAAACAAATCGACAGTGTTCCCGTGGCAGTGAAACGGGTACTCCTCGGGACTACCGCCACCCCAAAAACCGCACACAGCTCTTTTTTTTGGTGGGGGGGGGGCGTTGTTTAGAGTATAATTCAT
>NW_027625824.1:0-6682 GCF_034508935.2 Berghia stephanieae
GTTGTACACACACACACACACACACACACACACACACACACACACACAAACTGCACAAACACTAAGACTTATTAGCACATTAATAATAACAATAACAATTAATTAGTTTCAGTCGATATCGCTTCTTTGCCAGACTTGTTATAACAACCAACATGCAATAGCATTACTTCTGAACTCTGGGGGGAAAAAAACATATTTAAAAATTTGGCCAAAAAACTCGTCCTTCAAATATCGAGCGATTTAAACGACTCTCATCTTGGCAAAAACTCTCAAACCCGGGACTTCGCCGAATAATAATAATAATAAACTCACAACAATGTATTATTATCATTATTATTATTATTATTATTATTATTATTATTATTATTATTATTATTATTATTATTATTATCCTCTAGTTGTATATTTATTTTTGTTGTTGTTGTTGTTTGCTTGTCTGTTTCTGTTGTTTGTTTTTGTTTTTTGTTGGGTATTTTTTGGGGTTTGTTTGGTTTGTTTTTTTTTGGTTTTTTTTTTTTGGGGGGGGGGAGTGTTCCGCCACGTATAATCGTATTGATTTATCTTTCCCCATAGAAATGGATCCCCGTCGGTAATGATAAAATGTCTTTAAAATTGTGTCATAGACGATTTAAAGTGTCAATCACAGCCTGACGCTCTTCAAAGGGAGGGAAGCAATAAAATGTCAAGCGTAAGAGGGGGGGGGGGGGGGGGGAGAAATAAGTAAAGATCAACAACAACAACAAAGAAAGGTTACAGGACGCGGAGATTATTAATTTTATCAACTTATGAATATTTTGATGGAATTTCATATAGTCAGAAGTTTTAACCATGAGGAGGAGGAGGGGGGAGGAGGAGGAGGAGGAGGAGGAGGAGGAGGAAGAGGAAGGAAGAAGATGTGGCATAGAGCAAGTCACCTCGCCCTAGCTCAATTTGCAGCGCTGCACTGCGGATGACGCTGGGTTATTCCAGTCTTCCCTTGGAATAGACCCTAGAGACAATAAATTTCCCCTATGGGGATGAATAAAGAGAATTTTTACTTCTTTATCTATTTATTTATGCATCTCGTATAACAATTGGTTAAAAAAAAAAAGGTTTAATAATTTTTAGGTCTGCCATTTAATTCTGTGCTTGTCGGAAAAAAAAATTAATGACACAATGTTAACCCTCTCCTTACCAAACATAAATCGTCACATTCGTTACGATGCACTACGATACACTACCCAACAGTTCCTTATTCAAATTTCTTTTTTTGTGTTATTTAGGTTGCAGTTTTGGGGAAAATCATGAAAATGGATGGTAAGGAGAGAGGTTAACCAGCCAGGGTACCCGGCTAGGGCCAGGACTAAACCAAGTAATCTCATTCCAAGACAAAGATAGAAAGCATGTTGGAAAACAGACATAGGGGGATAGAAGACACAGTATGCACCTCCCTGCCCACTATGGGAGGTCAGGAACCCCACCAGAAAAAATTCCTAATTTTGGGGACGACATTATGTATCGCAAGAACTTTACTGCTATTGTGTTTTAGTGATATAAAAAATCTATTTTTGTGTTATTTAGGTTGCAGTTTTGGGGAAAAATCCTGAAAGTGGGTGGTAAGGAGGGAGTTAACCCAACACCTTATTTCTTTTAAATAATAGCAGCTGATCCAACACAAGTAACATCTTTGTGTATTTTCCACAAAACTATCCTTATCTCACGTTACGTACAGTAAAGACTTCAGAAAAGTGAGTAGAGCAGGCACTTATGTTGGTAACAACAAGGGGATGAAGTGAATAGAAAAGTGCCAGAAGGACAATAGAGAATAAAAAAAATATTCTCGCGGCGGTGATGGGGTTTGAACCTGCGACCTTATTGGTACGACGACTCCGCCTGGCCGGTTGAAGAGCGTGACTCTACTGTATGAGCTATAATAAGGTCGCAGGTTCAAACCCCATAAAACCCCCGCGAAAATTATTTATTCTCTATTGTCTTCTGGCACTTTTCTATTCACTTCATTGTTGTGTACAGTGAAGACGCAACGCAACCCTTCGTTTACACAAAATGTTCCAAGCAAAGATGATCGATCGATCGATTTACTTACCTCCAGAGTGGTCCCCCCTGCCAGGGCCGGGTGACTCCCAATGTTGACTGTACCAGTCCCTGGGTGTTTCCCGATTCCCCGGCGTCCTCCAGACGATGTTCCATTCGACGCAACTGAGGAATTTAAAAAATCTTAAAAATTATTTTTTAAAAAAGAAGAAAAAAAAAAGAACAAGAGCTGCCTACTTGAAAATCTAAAAAATTCCTATGTTTAACTAAGGGTTTTACGACGCTAGCAACACATTAAGGTCATATCAGCGCAAATTAAAAAGGAAGAAAATGGGATAGTAAAAAGTTCTAGAATTATAATTAAAGCACAAAAGAAAAGGTAAAAAACAAAGGGGAATTTGTTCAAATAGGAAGCAGATGTAGATTCAAGAGCATACCGTCAAAGTACTTAGTTTGAGATCACCTAAAAGTCTCATCCAGACACAAGTACATTTCCTACCAAGAGGAAAACATCAAATGTTTACAAATCATATATAATATTTTATACAAAACATGATACAGTGCATAAAAGAGAGATGATTTACAAGGAAGAAAAAAAAACATCTCCCAAAACTAACTACACATTTGACTGTTTCCCTCCCAGCCAGGGGTCAGGACAAAACCAAGTAATCTCATTCCAAGACGAAGACA
The DNA here is from genome assembly GCF_034508935.2 of Berghia stephanieae. NCBI lineage: Eukaryota > Metazoa > Mollusca > Gastropoda > Nudibranchia > Aeolidiidae > Berghia > Berghia stephanieae. The sequence goes on from NW_027625824.1 coordinate 2,722, forward strand.
GAAAGCATGTTGGAAAACAGACATAGGGGGATAGAAGACACAGTATGTTACCTCCCTGCCCACTATGGGAGGTCAGGAACCCCCCCAGTAAAAATTCCTAATTTTGGGGAGATAAAGATTGTAGTTGATGATATAGTTGTCTTCAAAAATCAACAATTGACCCTCAGAAGGATTAAAATAACACTCCAAAGAAATATTTACAATTATGTAGTCTGGAATCAACTTTCATTTTCAATGCGTTTCAATGACTTCAATGCTCATGAAGTTCTGAAATTTGTAGCCAACATTTATTCGTGATTCTACGAGTTTTTCGTAGTTTTGGGGCCCAGTTCTGGCTTTAACCCTTTCCGTTCCAGCCAATTTCACAATTTTCCAAAATGTCCATCCACCTAACACAAAATATTTTTTCTTATCAAACAGAAAAAAAACAAAAAATACATTCTATACATAATATTTATCAGCAAAATGAACTCTAACAACAACACAGTGTCACGGATTTTAGCTAAAATAAACATTTTTCTTTAAATTGGGGTGATTTATAAAAGAAATCTGAATGATAAAAGTGCTGGTTGGATCGTAACAAATGTGACGAACTTTCCTTTTGTTGGTAAGGAGAGGGTTAACCCAGACCTGCCTAGTGCACAAAAAAGTCGTAAATTACGAACTCTGACTCCAGCTCCCAAGGCTGCATTTGCTTCTTTGACTCGATAAATCTTTTTGAAAAAAAAAAATTTTAGTTCCTTAGATCCTATATTCAGGACTTGGTGCATTTGTGGATCATGATGAGGGAAAAAATTATTGAGTTGTAAATCTATTTATAATGATTTTTCATTTTTTCCTTTGGGTAAACTAGGAATGTTTAAAACTTTAAGTAGGCAGATGTGGTTTTCACCCCAACTTGTCCATTTGGTATCGTGTGGAGAGAAATCGTTGAAGAAATTAAGTTTAGAAGTCAAAATGACTGAGCTGGGGAATGGATTTTAAGAGGAGAGAGAGAGAGAGAGAAGAGAGAGAGAGAGAGAGAGAGAGAGAGGGGAGAGAGGAGAGGGAGAGAGAGAAAAATAGGAGGAGGGGGATTGAAAAACAAGTAGGAGAACAACGACGACGAAAATAAAAGCAGAAAAAATCCCCAACCAAAAAAAAAAAAAAAACCACCAACCGTATACCCCAGACATATCATTATCACCCAACATTGCCGCATGCCATCCATCCGCCCCCCATATCTATTTTTTTATCATTAAGAAAATATTATTCCTTGTAATCACAAATATTCACTCACCTCTTTTTTCAGACGGCCGAGAGACGACCATATTGATTCTCTTGTGTAATCTGTTGACGAAACAAACAAAAAAAATAAATTAATTAATTAATTGCACAGTCGCAAACCCACCCGGAAGTTTCGTCACAGGACACCGTTAAACTAAAATCTCTGCGATTTCCCAAACCCTTTCGGCACTGGACCATTACACAGAGAATGGGGTCAGGAGACAAACTGCTTGTCTTCCATATTATGCCACCCCCCCCCCCCCTCAACACACAACACACACAAAACACACACAACACACAGATCTTTCCGGCAGGTCTTAATCTGATCCAGGCATCCATTTCACTACTATATGAGACAAGATGAACCGAGACCAGAATTGTGAGCGTCCCGGGACTCAAACCAGAATCCCCTGCGTGTCGGAAACTCGTTACAATTTAGGCCACTGGGCCATTCCATAAAGAAAGAGGTATTGGTAAGAAGACAAATGGTGCCTGCCATTCCCTTTAAACCCCCCCCCCCCCAAAGAAAAAAAACATACACAAACACACAACGCGACCACTTCCAACAGGTCATAATCAATCAGAGCCCCATAAACTAGCATATAATAAAATAATAAAATAATAATAATAATAATAATAATAATAAAATAAATAATAATAATAATAATAAAATTTAATAAAAAATAATAATATAATAATTAATAAAATAATAATACTTTTTGCACCCCAAAAAAGGAAATTTTTGTACAGACGTGTATAATTACACATAAGAAAAAAATACAATGGAATAGGATGTATATATAAAAAAGGGAGCAGCTCTATAACCAAGCTGCGCTTTAAAATATGGATAATTTCAACACTGTAAAATTGTTAAACTGTCACTATAATGAAAATTGAAAAGATTTCAAAACAAATAAATTAATAAATTAAATTTAATTTTTTAAAAGTAAAAATGAAAATAAATTAAAATAAAATGATTATTGCTTGTTGTTATAAAGCCTAATAACTGACGGCAGAAAAGATTTTCGGTGTCTCTCTGTTTCGTTGAAATAGGGAAAGGGCGACCACCTTCTTTCTGACATAATAATTGATGGTCTTAGTGGATGATAACTTGTCATTTAATATTTAGTTTTTTTATTTATAAAAAAATTTCTCGTATAAAAGATCTACATCGTCAACATCATTTATATAGGTTTAAATGGATTTTTTTAATATTTGAAAATTTATTTGTCCTTTCCACTGCTAAGCAATTGCCTCCCCAAGCTGTTATACAAAATGACAAAACACTTTCGATTACTGCTCTAAAAAAAATGTGCAGAGGGTTTTTTCTATTTAAAACTGAGAGAGTTTTGATAAAAAATATGTACGTCTGCCCTCTCAGGGCCCAATTATTTTCAAGTGTTCATCCCACTTGAGCCTGTCATCAATGGTTACACCAAGGTATTTGTAGTGAGGAACTCGCCTGGACAAATTGGTCCTTTTAATTTTAACGGTTCTATCGGTTCCTTTTACTCTCCTAAAGTCAATCACTAGCTCCTTTGTCTTGCTTATGTTAAGCCTAGTGGTGGGCATCCCCACCAAGACACAAATCTATCAATTTTTTGCCTAAAAAGCCCTTCGTTGCCATTTGTTTATGAGGCCTTGAAGAGCGGTGTCATCTGCAAACTTTATTAAAGGTACACTCAGGTTTTGACTTCTACAGTCATTCGGTATATTGTGAATAATACAGGGGACAATACCAACCTTGAGGAGCGCCAGTATTTGTAGTTTATACAGGAAGATTTGTCCTAATGAACATATTGTGTTCCTCCGTAAGAAATTCGAGCACCCAAGCAATTATATACTTGTTTGAATTCAGACAGTCAATTTTTTAACAACCAACTGAGGTTGCAAATTTTATTGAACGCTGAAGAAAAATCTGTAAAAAGCAATCTGCAATAGCTCCTAGCGTGATCTAGATGCCTGTAGAATATTGTTTGAAACAGCAAAATGGAATCCTCTACGCCACGTCCTGGGTTTTTAAGCAAATTGATGACTATCACTCAATGGCAAAAAACTGATTCCTAATTTTAACAAGAACAAGTTTTTTTTAAAGATTTTATGACTATTGAGTCAGTGTAACAGGGCTCTGAGATGTTCATAGTTTCAAGTTTTTCTTTTTTTTTTTGGAACAGGAATAATTTTTGAAGTTTTTTCCCAAATTTCAGGATCAAAACACATTGGAGGACAATTTAAAAATATGTGTATAAATGGGGAAGCTGGCGGGCATATTCTTTTAAAAAGTTTTCCTTTCAATCCATCCGGCCCAGCAGCCTTCCTCCGTTTAGTTTCGAAAATACAAATTCGTTTCCTCTTCACTGACCTCCCAAAAGTCATTTCATCTTCCAAAGCCCCCGTCAAAAATTTTGTTTTTCATTTTCAATATCAAATTTGTTTTTCTGTGTCGAAACGTGAAAAAATTTATTTAAAGTTTCAATTTCGATACTTCTGATATAATCGTGGGCTTTGGATTATAGTTCACAGCAGTTTTAAGCCCCCGCCACGTGTCCCGTATATCCCCAGAAGAAAAACATTTTTCAATTTTATTTTTGTACTTGTCTCTACAACTAGATATTACCCCTTTATCTCTTTTTGTTTTGTTTTCAGATCTTTTTTTGTTTCCCCTAGTATAGAGATTTTTTGGTTCAAAAAAAAA
>NW_027625825.1:0-6687 GCF_034508935.2 Berghia stephanieae
CAATCGCCTCGCACCAAAAGGGAACCCGGGGATCCGCAATTTTTGCAATTCGAGAAAACCTTTAATTCTATCAATAGTCCCTTCCGCAAAATATAACAAACCATTCCCCCAAACTCCAATGTTGTCCAAAAAAAAGTGCTGAACCAACTAAGGTATTGGAAACACGAAATTTAAACCAAAGTTTAATATAATGAGACATAAACTTGAGACTACACCATGGAAGCCCAAACCATTCCCTTGACTACAGACTGATTATTGTTTCCTACCCCAAACATCCCAAGTCGACCCGACCCCCCCCCCTCCCCCCACCCCCCCTCCCCCAACTATCGGGTTGCCAAATCATGTTTTTAACCAAAACCCAAAAAAAGCTCCCCCAAAAATATTTTTTGCATTTTATCAAATTAAACATCTCAAATTAAATGTCTAATAGTCTGCCCTAAACACATTGACATTTGAAAAATTTCGTCAAAAGTCACAAAAGGGTCTTTTTTAAAAAATCCTCAAAATCATTTTATTTTATACAGAATAAAGATTTAGTCAAAAAATTACAAAAATCTTTTTTTTTAAAAAATTGGCCGAAGGGGACAAGTTATTACAATTTTAACTACCCAAAAAGGTAAATTTCACCCCCAAGGGGTCTCGAAAAAAGACCCAAATATAGCCGTTTTGGTATAAATTTGAAGCCTTGACAAGACCAATACGAATTGGGTTTATTTAGCATTTTTGTGGGTTTTTAAATTTTCCTCAGGGGGAAAGTAAAATTGGGATAATAAAAATGACATTTTGTGGGAAAAACGTTCAATCACACAAAAACACGAGAGATCCCCATAAAAAAACCTTCCTGTTTTGATCTTTATTTTTCTTCCCTTTGCTTTTTTACATGAATTTACTGAAGGGACAAAAAAAAATGACAATTTTGGGCATACTACTTTTTCTCGGTAAACTAAATCACCCCAATGTCTTTGTCACTTACTATCGCTTGACATGGAAGCAGCTTGAAAAGGGGAATTTTTGACACCTCACGATATGGCTTTTACAAAAAAATGTGCGGGAACTGCGGGCAACACAGCCACATTTTGATATCCACAAGGTTTTCAAAGAACATCCGCATTGATTAGCCCCTCTAACAACCGGGCGGTACACCGGTGGGTTGCTTGGGAAAGGGTTGGGAAAAAGATTTGGTTCTGGCAACTCACCACCAAAATCTTTGTTGTAAATCGGGGATTTTTTGAAGACATGATACCAAAAGCTGTCTAATGTCCTTTTTGGTGTTCTCACAAATCTTCTGAGGTAGGGTAGGTTTCAAGTCAGGCCCTTTTTTAAAATGTTTTTTTCCCCCTTTTTTCTTCCCCCCAGCCAAATTTTGTACCGGGCGCCCAATATTGCTTCATCGTGAACCCGAAAGCAGCAGTTATAAGAAGGGGGTTTCTTGTAACATCTTCAAAACTGCACTGTGTTCCCAAGGGGTTTCCTCTGTGCCCCTTTTTGAAGAACTTTGATGACTGTGTTTTTTCCCTAACCATACGGTTTAGGCCACAGTAAAAACAGCCAGATACGCGCGCAAGAAGAAAAGGCCAAAATTTTTCTTATTTCCAACCGTTTTCCCCCCAAGTCAAAAATCCACGCCCTACTGTGTTTCCCATCTCTCGAGCATGACGGGGCCAAGCAAGCTTGTGGTAAAATGAACAAACAGTACAAAGACATCCTATCTTTACTAACCCCCCCTTAACAATTTTTGGTCAATGAACACATGTTTTTCTTGTTTCACCATAAGGACTCCGCTTCGTCGTGTGTCGCTCCAACCCCGTCCTTTGGAGATTTTTCCATTTAAAAATTTTGGAAGGAGCATTTTCGTGTCCTGTGAAAAGAACGCCTTTCAGGGGGTTGAGCTACACCCCCGACATAATCCTACAGATAGCAATCAATTGCTTTTTTTCCAGGCAGGCAAAATTGACCTTGAGCGGGCAGGGGAGGTTACCGTTCGAACTTTTATACTGCATTTTTGTCGAAGCACTTTTGACGCTGAAATATGATATCCAAAACAAGGTGAAACCATTCTGCCTTTTTTGGCAATAAGAGTGTCCAAAAACTATTGACTAGTTTTGGATGTTCCTTTGGAGGGCCAATTTAAACACAAAAAAGAAGGCCACCATCTAAATCACGACTCAATTTTCCCCCACAACGAGACAGTTTCTTGCAGATTTTCTTCAAGCAGTTTTGTATTGAGTACGATGTCCCATTGTCACTGAAAAAAGAGGGGGAAGGGTCCAGTTCATTTTAAAGAAACTCTATGTCAAAACTCGCAAGCCATTAATCCCATAGCGCGAGAAAAAATCAAACTTGTGTGTATAGGGACCACGGTCACTTAAAAAGTTTTTTTCCCGGCTGCCTTTGGGTTTGTCATTTTGTGAAGGTGTTTATAAATTCATTGGCCATTTTATCTCAAATTCTTTCATGTCCAGGGTACCGATGCTGAAAAAACGCTACATTGACAATTGGGGGCTTACTTTTCCATCACGATTTCAAAGGGCAAACAGGATGCGCGTTGCACTTGGGGGGTTGGTCATCTATCAAATTTTTTGTCCAAATTTTTTTTTTTTTTCCCGCCAGCGCATTCTTTTCCTTTTTAATGCATTTCCAAAAGCCCTTTTTTTTTGGAACTCCAGTAAAATTAAAGACAAACATTTCAGAAGACACGCGGGTTGTGAAGGCAAGGGGCCCATCGCTGAAGGGTAAGGTTTGATGTTAAACAGACAATCGCTATAGGGCGAAAAACTTAAAAAAAACCCGGGGATAAATTCAGGCACCAGGGCCAAGGCTCAAAATATTAATTTTTTTTTAAAAGGAGTAAAATATGAGGGTTAATAGTAATGGGACAAATTTTTTTCTTTTTTTTTCAAAAAAAAAAAACCAAAAAAAAAAAAAAGGGCCCTTTTAAACCCCCAAAAACCCCAAAAAAAAAAGGAAAATTTCCATCATTAACCCACTTTTATACTCCTTTTAAAAAAAAAAATTTTTTGACCATTGCCCCGGGTCCTGTTTTTACCCGGGGGGGGGGGGTTTCTGAAAATTAAATCGCCCCAAGCAAATTGCTGTTTAACACCAAACACCACCATTCACGAGGCCCTTACCCTTCACCCAGCATCCTTCTAAATTTTTTGTCTGTTTGACGAGATTTCCAAAAAGGATTTTCGGGAAAATTGCTAAAGAAAAAACGAATGCGCGGACAGGGAAAAAAAATTCGGAAAAATTAGATAAAACCCAACCCCCAAATGAAACTGCCACCTGTTTGCCTTAAACATCGCTGATGGAAAAGTAAGCCCCAATCTGCAATGTAGACGATTCATCAGAAACGGTCCCATGGACAAAAAGAATTTGAGAAAACAGGGGCCCCAAGAAAATTTCAAAAAGCCCCTTCTACCAAAGTGACAAAAAATGGCACCGGGAAAAAAAATTTTTTCAAAGTGACCGGGGTCCAATATACGACACAAGTTAAATTTTTCTCCGCTATGGGATTAATGGTTTTTGTCGAGATTTTGACATAGAGTCTCTCTTTAAATATGAACTGGCACCACCCCCCCGACATCTTTATTCAGTGACAAGGGAGACAACTACTGCACTACAAAAGCTGCTCTGAAGAAAATCTGCAAGAAACTGTCTCGCTTGTGGGGGACAACCCTGAACGTGATTTTAGGAGGGAGGGGCACTCTTTATTTGAAACGGGGCCATCCAAAGAACCATCCAAGACAATTTAAAATATTTTTTTGGACCTCTTATTCCGAAAATGGACAGAATGACGTGCACCTTGTCTTACAGATACCCATATTTCACGTCAAAAGTGCTACTCACAAAGTCCAAAAAATTTTTCGAACGGAAAACAACCCTCTGCCTGTCAAGGTCAATTCTTCCTGCACTGAGAACAAAAAGCAATTGTTTTAGCTACCTGACGAATTAATGTCCGGGGCTGTAGCTCAACCACTGAAAGGCGTCCTCGTTATCAAAGGACACAAAAAAAGCTCCTCCCCAAAAAAAAAATGGAAAAGCCCACAAGGACAGACGGAACGACACAACAAAGCGGATGTCCTTATTGTAAACAAGCAAACCTGCTTCTTTGCCCAAATGTTTTTAAGGTGTTAGTAACGAACGAGTCTTTGTACTGTTATTCTTTTTTCTACCACAAGCTTGACGGGGACCCCATCACTGCTCGATGATGATGAACTACAAAAAGGGACCGTGGGCTTGTTGACATTGGGAAAACGTCTCGAGAAATCAAGAAAATTTTCGCCTTACTTCCCTTGCGCACAGCCTATCTGGCTGGATACTGTGCTAAACCGTTGGTATGGGGAAAAAAAAACAGTCATCAAAGTTCTTTCAAAAGGGAAACCAGACGGAAAACCGGGGGAACACCAGGGCCATTTTGAAGTTTATCAAAACCACCTTCTTCAAAAACCTGCATGCTACGGCGTTCACGAAAAGCAACATCCTGCGCCATAAAAAAAATTTTTTGGCTAAAAGAAAACGGGGGAAAAATCTTTAAAAAAAAAGGCCCCTGACTTGAAAAAACCCAAAAACCCCCTACCTCAAAGCTTTTTCTGTGAAAAACCCAAAAGAGGGGCACTTTCAGACAGAAATTTTGTATCATAGTCCCCTTCGAAAACCCCCCAATTTTAAAACCCAACAGTTTTTTGGAGGGAGAAGTTCCCAAAACCCAAAATCACTTGTTCCAACCACAGTTCCCAAGAAACACCCCGAGGTACCCCCGAGTTGTTAGAGCAAATAAATGGGAAGTTCTTCTGAACAACCTGGGGGATCACAAAATGTCTGTTTTGCCACGCAGTCCATGCACAATATTTTGAAAATCCCAATCGTGAGTCTGTCAAAATCCCCTTTTATCAAGCGCTTCCAAGTCAAGCGATATCAAGTGACAAAGACATTTAGAAAATGTTAAATTTTCCGAGATACATGTCAGATATCCCAAAATTGTATTCCCATTTTTTTTCCTTCATAAAATAAAGTAAAAAAGCAAAAGGGGAAGAAAACAAAGACCAAAACAAGGCACGGTCTTTCTATATGGGGGAAAACCCCTCCGTTTTTTTGTGTGACGACACCGTTTCCACACAAAATTTTAAATTTTGATATCCCCAAATTTTACTTTCACCCTGTAGAAATTTAAATACGAAAAACAAAATAACCTAAATTCTGTATTGGTCTTTTCAAGGCCTTTAAAATTTTAAAACCAAACACGGCTATTTTGGGTCATTTTAAAAGAGACCATCTGGGAGTGACCTTTACCTTTGGATAGTTTAAAATTTCTAAAACTTGTCAACCTTCGGCCAATTTTTAAAAAAGAATATTTTGTAATTGATTTACTAAATCTTTTATTCTTTAATATAAAAGAAATTTTTGAGGTTTTTTTAAAAATGACCTTTCGTGACCTTTGTGAGAAATTTTCTCAAAATCCAATGTGCGGGGGCAGCACTATCAGACATTTAATCTTGAGATTTTCAACTTGAAAAATGCAAAAAAAAATTTGGCGACGCTTTTTTGGGTTATGTTAAAATCATATTTGGAAACCCAACTAGTTGGGGGGAGGGGGTGGGGGAGGGGGGGGTCGGGGTCGACTTGTCGGACTTTTTGGGGGATAACAGAAAAAAATAATCAGTCGTGTAAAGGGGAAGGGGCTATCCCATGGGTATTACTCAATGCTTCACTGCTCATTATATTAAACTTTAGTTAACTTCGTTTTTTCCAAATTAGTTGGGGGTTTCCCTTTTTCTTTTTGGACAACATGAGATTGGTCTTTTTCTGTTATATTTGGGGAGAGTACCTTTTGATAAATAATATTCACGAATTCAAATTCCCGCGGATCCCGGGTTCCTTTTGCGTGCGAGGCGATTGCTCTACCAAGAATTTAAACGGGCTCCCAACCAAAAATACATAAACCGGAATTTTTTAAAAATTAAAATTTGTTTGGGATTGTTTTTTTTTTCAAACAATGTTTTTTAATTTTTCTCTCTAATTAACCCTCTATTAACAAAATTTAAAAAAATAAGAAAAAATTTGAATTTCCTCTTTTAAAAAGAGTTAACGTTTAAAAGAATTCATGTCGCTGGCATTTATCAATGAGTGAAAAAACCCCCAAATTTGTTGGAAAATAAAATAATTTAAAAATGAAAAAAAAAACCGAAAAATTAACATTACCCGTTCAAGCTGAAATCATTCAAATTTAACCAGTAAATTTAGCTAATCAAAACAAGGCTTTGTAAACACCTTAAAATTCCGGACAAAAATGATGGTTTTTTATAAAAAAACGTAAAAAAGTCGCCTCTCCTCTCTCTCTCCCTTCTTGTTATTGTTTTTATCGCATCATAGGGCCTAATTATCGCACAATTTCTCGATCCAACTAAAACGTAAAGTTAAATACACATAGTTTTTTGTGTTGATTTTTAGTGCTGTCGCTTGGTAAAAAACTCAAAGCACTGCCATTGGGGAAATATAACGGGCCAAAACCCCCAAAAATATTTTAACTTTATAGCAAATTAATACAGTTTACTGAGAATTACTCAAAAACAGGGTGGCAAAAAAAAAAACAACCAATAACAGGACCGAACTTTTTTGGTTCCGGGGGCCCCAACGAAGGGGCAAGAAACCCCAAAGCCAAGCCAGCGTGTCGAAAAGGCGATAATG
>NW_027625826.1:0-6687 GCF_034508935.2 Berghia stephanieae
GGGGGCCTAGTTTAACTTTTTCATAAGGACAATTTTGCGTCTTTTTTTAAATTCCAACAATAAACCCCATGAGGAATTAGTTTATCAGACCTGCAAACAAATACACGTCTGCTTAAACCATTTCCAGTCAACAACAACAAAAAAAAAAAAAAAAAAAAAATTATTGTCCAACACATGGCAATTCATGTAATGAAATTATTCCCTCAAACAATTTTGGGGTTATGACAGGAAAAAAAACATTCACATACACATGGGCAGACACACACACACACACACACACAAACCACACACACACACAAAAACACAAACCCCATCACAACAAGAAAAGTGTCGAAGAGAGAATAGAATAGGATGCATTTGAAGGACAGAAAGTGAGACAGACAATAAATAGATATAAAATATAGACGGTTGATGGATTGTGTTTTGTTTTGTTTTTAATTTTAAGGCAAGGAGGGGGGGGGGGTTAAGAGAGGGTCTAGGAAATAGAGAGAGAGAGAGAGAGAGAGAAGAGAGAGAGAGAGAGAGAGAGAGAGAGAGAGAGTGAGTTAGTGTATTTTGTGTGTGTGTGTGTGTGTTTGTTGAGGGTAAAAAAGAAAGAAAAGAAAAATCCACAGGTAGATTAGATAGACAGATAGATAGATAGATAGATAGTAGTTATATAATAGATAGATAAAAAGATAGCGGATGGATGGATGGATGGATAGATAGATAAATAGATAGATAGATAGATAGATAACATATAGATACGAGATGGATGGAGGGATAGATAGATAGATAGATGATGGATGATAGATAGATAGATAGATAGATAAAATAGATAGACATATAGATAGATAAAATGGATGGATAGATAGAATGGATAGTAAAGGTAGAGAGAATGTTGACGAGGAAGCAATATATATATAATATATATAAATATATATATATATAAATAGAGAGAGAGAGAGAGAGAGAAGGAGAGAGAGAGAGTGAGAGAGAAAGAAGATAAAAGAAAAAATGGGGAAAAAGAGAAAGACAAAGCCCGGGAGTATCTCCTCTATATCCGGTTGACACAATTTGAATGGGAAGTGATGCAAATCGCCACATCCCCTTGGGGGGACAACAAGGCCGCTCCGACTGCCATTCTGGTCAACTAGCGTTAAAGGTTCCATCAGGACACATTAGCATCCCGTACGAACACTAAAGACAATTTGCATCAGAATAGCTAGACAAAACCGCGGCAATTTGTTCAAAACCCCAATATTATGTATTTTAGCTAAGAAAAATAATAACAAAAGACGTTCACTTCAAATAAGTAACTCGCGGTCTCGGTCTCATTTGGGGATTTTGTCCGGGGGAGCTCGAAACTGAATATTGACATTAAAAGTAGTCCACCAGAGACATTAGGCCCACGGAATCGTGTGTACCCGTTTCTATAGCGTGAAACAACCATATCCTTTGGAAGGGTGCAAACTCTCTCAGAGTACTTTCTGCCAGGTCTAACAGGCCCCGAGCGGGGAAATCGAACCCCAGGACCCTCCGGTTCGAAGGCGAGTGCCATACCCACGAGTCCATATTATTATAGTCTCAAAACATCACAGATCTTTTAATTTTCAGTCAAACTTTATGAGGAGCAGTGTGTTAATTTAAAGCGCTTGTTAAAAAAGCGCTTTGAACGCGTTTAGTGGATATTGCGCTATATTATAAAAGCTCACGTTATTTAAATTTTAATCCATCGTTTATTTGGCGTAAACGTTTTCTGGACAAAATGAAAAAAATGTTTTAGTCAGAGTGCTTTGGGGGGGGGGGGGGGGGGGGGGAGGGGGGAGGGGGGCGGGACGATTGCTTAGTTGCCAGAGCACTCGCGTCCCCACGAAAAGGTTACCGACTACAGGCACGATACAATGAACGTTACTTTTATTCAGATTTGTTTCGTACTCACAAATTTGAAATGGTGCTTTGTAAGCTCGTCTTATTGAAGAATTTATGAATAGAATGTACCTACTACTTTCAAATTGAGCTTTTTTTAAAAAAAAAATTTGTGTTGAATATGTATAACATTTCGGCAATAATCCTGAAATTAGTCATTAAGTTTTTTTTTTCTTTCTTTTTGAGCTTTTTTTTATAGCGCAAAATCCACCAAACGTGCTCAAAGAGCTTTACACAAGGGCCCCGACCAACAGCAACACTAGCACATAAACGAGACATGGCGCCTGTTAGACGATATTAAAAATTTTTTTTCCGACGAGACAACGCTGTTAGCGGCCTGGTGCTCATTTACACCTGAGTACGATGGGGAGATTTTGAGTAAAGAGCATTTTTTCCCAGGACTCAAAAATGCCTGAGCGAGGCTCGAACCCAGGACCTTCCTATCCGAAAGCGAGTGTCATACCTCAAGCCGCACTGTAAGGAGAAAGATAAAGATGGAAACTCCGTAGCAGTCGAGATTATCTTTTTTTTAAAAAATCTGATCCCCTATCCGACCAAAAAGTAGCTGGGTTTGTTAAATCGCGGTAATGACTTTGCAACATTTTTTAATCAATCCATAGTCCAAATAATCGGTACAATATCCTATTCTTTTAAAATAAAGCTTTATATAGCGCAAGTTCCACTAAACGTCCCTCAAGGCGTTTTAAACAACATCCTGCCAACAGCACATCTAACACTGGACGTGACATAACGCCTGTTAGGCGAATTTACATTTTTTTTTTCGGACGGGACAACGTTTTTGAAAATTTGAGTTGAGGCGAGGTGACTTGCTCAAGACCACACAGCGCAGCGGTGGAGGGGTCGAACTCGGTACTTTTGGGGTACGAAGCAAATACCGTACCGCTGAGCAACGCAGATGATCAATAGAAAGATAGAAAGATAGATAGATAGATAGCTGGAGAGATGGAGAGAAGAGAGGGGAGAAGAGAAGAGAGAGAGAGAGAGAGAGCCCTATCCATAAAGGAGTAGAGTGGTCCATAAAAGGACAATTCGGGAAACACAAATCAAAATAATACATGTAATTATTTTTAAATTTGTAAGAGACAAGCAATCGCGAGACCGCAGGTTTGAGATTTTTTGGCCAAAATGAGGTCGTTTAATCTTACCTTTACTTTTTCAGAATTTTATACCCAACCCCTATTTATTCAAACAGAGAAGCAAAAAACACAAAATTCCATATAAAAATATTCTTCAGCATAATACACTCTACAAGACACTGTTCTAATTCTAATTGAGCTTTATATAGCGCACTATCAACTAAAGTGCTCAAAGCGTTTTACAGGGTCCCTGGTCAACAGCAACATTTAACATGTGGACGGGACATGTTAAGTTTGTATAGCTAGGGATGTAGAAAAAAATCAGAATGAGAACTTTGTTGGTTGAATCGTAACGATGTGACGATTTTTTTCTGTGGTTGGAAAGGAGGGGGTTAAATCGATCAAATATTTGAATGACGAGTTTTCGGGCCAGATTTTTAAATTACATTGTTTTCTCCGTTTACGGCAGTTAACAAAAGATAACTACCACCCCCGACCCCTGCTCCATTGAGACGGGGCTGATTGGTTCTCATTGGTTTTAATATCCCATCACAAGATAATGGCATGCTTCTTGCTTCTGCATCCATTGATGGGCCCCGCTCTATGCTTCCGTGTAACACACAGAAAAAACAATAAATACGACGACAACGAACAACAACAACAACAACCAATGGTTTTATTTTATTATCGTAAGCCCTTAAAACAAAACAACGCCCCCCTATAAACTCACCTACACACCCAACAAGACATACACAATACACATAGATGGAATAGGGTTATGGGTGAGGGTTGGGGGGAGGAGAGGTTCTGAACTTTCGGAGATTATTGTTAATGTTCCTAACAGCAATGATTTAATAAAATGTAACTAGGCCTCTGTGAATTAAATGAAGAGATGGGAAGGGGGAAGGGGGAAAGGGGGGTGGGTGGGAATTTGTTAAACATAAAGGGTTTAGACACAAAATTGTCATTTCCAATGAGGTTTATTTCTAGAGAATTTAGAGGAAATGAATACTTTATTTCGGGTCTAGAGTCCAGCAAAGTGCTGAGTGAGGTGATCTTCATTCATTATATATAAAATATATATATATATATATATATATATAATATATAATATATATGTGTGTGTGTGTGTGTGTGTGTGTGTGTGTGTGTCTGTGGTGTTTTGGTATTTGCGTGTGTGTCCTAGCTGTGCTTGGCGCTGTTGGATACTTTTTCCCATTGAATCATCGTTGGCTGATGAGGTGCATAGTACCCAGCAAACAATTTTCCAAAACCATAACATTTACAATATAATCTGCTCTAAGTCTAAGCAATAAACATGTGTTGTGTGTTGTGTTGTGTGTGTTGTTTGTGGGTGTGAAAATTCCAAATTTTATAGTCCCCGAAATGACATGACGCAAAGCGGCTATGATTTGATTATGATAAACACTGACGCTAACAACATACTATAATTTCCCGATAGTCTGGATTTTTCCAGGGATTAAAAAATATGTGTAGAAGGATGCGTTTTTGTCATCAGTTCTTTGGTACGTTAATTACACCACCAGTTGGGGATAGTTTCTCGTTAAAAGTATAAAATCAGGCGTAAAACGTCAGGTTTATATTTTTTTTAAATTTTCCCACCTGGCAGGCGATATTGTAAGTTTTGATCTTAAACGCATAGCATCAAAAAAAACTTGACTATAGAAAAGTTCAGATGACGTCACTCAGGTCTTTGTTATTGTTTTTTGCCATCCGCGTTGGATTTCTCAGTAAACTGTATTAACCAACTATAAAAGTTCATGGTTTTCACAGAGTTTTGTGTTTGGTTTCCCCTTTACTTTCCCGGATGCAAGTTGTGAAATCCTGGCCCCAAACGCATTCCCATCCCATTATATACTGTGGTTTACTATCTGAATTTGGATAATTATTATTATGGTAATCTGAAACTAAAACACGTTTATGGATATTGTGTTAAAAAAATTTTTTTTTTTTTTTTTTTTTTTTGTTTTCTTTTGTTTCTTTGTTTGTTGTGTTTTTTTTTTTTTTTTGGGGGGGGGGGGAGGGGGGTGGGGGGGGGGGGGGGGGTTGGGGGGGGTTTGGCAAAGCAATTTTAGGAATTTTTTAGGTGAATTGCATTTTTCCCCTTTGATCGAAACATGTAAAAAGACATAACCCTGTTTAGGCGATATTGCAGGTTTTTTTTTTTTTTTTTTTGGGGGGGGTTTTACAGATATTTGGATTTGGTTTGTATTTGGGGTGGGGGGGGGGGGGGGGGGGGGGGGGGGGGGGGGTGGGGGGGGTTGGGGGGGGGGGGGGGGGGGGGGGGGGGGGGGGGGGGGGGGGGGGTCTTCTAAGGCCTTCAAGAGATTGGTACTATTCAATAGGTTTCATTGGAGTGAACAGATTAATTTACGGATTAATTTTTAAATTATCCCCGATAATTTTCGTATTCTTTTTTGACTTGTAACAAGTTTGCATGATACAGTACAGCTATGCTAGTTGTTGTCAAAATAGAAAGTTGGGAATCCACCAAAAAACATGCATTTACGTTTTACTGCGTTGTTATAATTCGATTTGGGGTTTATTATAGAAGAAAAGTGTATAACAAAACAACTCAATATTCATTAAAAAAAAAACAACGAATACAAAAAGCCCTTAATTCAATCATTTTAGGTTCAGGGGCCGCAAACATTTTTTATTTTTTTTTCCCCTTCTTTAACAAATATTTCCGGGTTTAATTTTTCAATGTCTTTCCCGGGCAACTCGACCCTTTTTCCACGTTATTTCCCCCCTCCTTCCCCCTTTCCACCCCTTTTAAATGTTGAGAACCCTTTTACTTTTACTAAATATAAGCTTGATAATTATTCCCCCCAACCCTAAGTATTTTTCGAGGAAGTTTTTTTTGGGGGGAGGTTTTAATATGAAAGGGATTAACTTACCCAAGACATACGTCGGACACATTTCTCCACATATTGCACCCTCCATTAACCATTACCACCTTTAAAATTCTTGCTTCATTTCTTTTTATTATATAAGTTTTCCTATATCACAAATGCTTTCCACCTCTCCCAAAATACGGGCTTTGCTTCGTACCTAAAATCGGTTCAACCTACCACCCCACCCCTCCCCCCCCCCCCCCCCACCCCCCCGCGGTTTTGGGCCTTTCCCCAATCCCCGTCCTACTCACTTTGCGTGCTGCACTGCGGGCCTGACGCATAAGTTATTCCAGTCTCCCTTGGAAAAGGCCCAAAATGAATTTTCCTCTTCGGGGGAATAAAAGGAATATTATTTATTTTTTTTTTTTACTTTTTTTACATTTTGCTTGATAAAAGGTTACCCTGTAAAACATTGCACAAGCGTGTATTATTTGAAGGGCTGTGATCCAAATTATTTTTGAGCTTATTTTTGTTTTAGTAAAAAAAAATTTTTCTCAAAACCAACGCAGAAATTACCGGTACAAAAAAATGTTAAAAAACAAGCCCAAGTGTTTTGGTTTTTCTAACATCCCTTTGTGACTTTCAGAAAATATTTTTTGATTTTATTTGTTCAGTTTGTAAAGCCGTTGGGTTTTTTCCCTTTTTTTTTTTAAAAAATAGGCTGGACCTGTCCACAAAACCCTCTATATGAGATTTTTTGGACTGGTGTAAAAACCACTTGCTTGGGTTTTTCCTCTTGAGTATCTCAAAACCAACCCCATTTT
>NW_027625827.1:0-6677 GCF_034508935.2 Berghia stephanieae
TGAATAAATTAAAACAATTTCATCGAAAGGCAGGTAACTCTAACAAGACAGAATGTAAGGCAGGAAAAACTCTCATGTCAGGAACAGGAAGAATAAAATGAATAGAATAGAAGAATAGTAAACGAAGAATGTTTGAATCAATTCTAATACTTGCATGATTAGAATTTATCCATAATAATAAACAGTCCATAGACTCGTCTTAGTCTGATTTACTTACAACACATTCAAGACAGGGCAGATGAACTCACATTAAATACACATCATGTTACATTCACAAAGCACTCTAGCACTCAAGTCTAAATATATCTAAGGGTAAAGCTAAAACATTATAAAATATTGACATAAATAAATTTAACAAAACACAGACTTCTCTATGGATGGAAGAAAATGGTGTCTCTCATATTGTTAAAGTTTTAAAAAGCTGTTTTGGTGATTAGTTCTCACAATATAAATCAAACAGACTATAAACTTTAAGCTTACACACCGTTTTGTGTTTTGCTACGTTATTTCCGATTAGGGCATTTTGTTGGAATTTTAAAAAAAAATACATTGCATCAATTACAAGGAAAAGGAAACGCATGTTAAAAAAATATACACATCTATCTCGTAAACACGCTGTTCGTCTGTGGATGTGTATGGGTGGTGGGGGGGGGGGTTGTGTACGGATGTGTGGGTGGGTAGGTATGGATGTGTGTGTATGTGTGTGGGGGGGGGGGGGGTTGTATATGGAGCAGTGGGTGGGTAGGTATGGATGTTTATGGGTGGTGGGGGGGGGTGGGTTGTGTACGGATGTGTGGGTGGGTAGGTATGGATGTGTGTGTGTGTGTGGGGGGGGGGGGTTCTGTACGGATGTGTGGGTGGGTAGGTATGGATGTGTATGGGTGGTGGGGGGGGGTGGGTTGTGTACGGATGTGTGGGTGGGTAGGTATGGATGTGTGTGTGTGTGGGGGGGGAGGTTGTATATGGAGGTGTGGGTGGGTAGGTATGGATGTATATGGGTGGTGGGGGGGGGGGTTGTGTACGGATGTGTGGGTGGGTAGGTATGGATGTGTGTGTATGTGTGTGTGGGGGGGGGAGGGTTGTGTATGGATGTGTGGGTGGGTAGGTATGGATGTGTGTGTATGTGTGTGTGTGGGGGGGGGGAGGGTTGTGTATGGATGTGTGGGTGGGTAGGTATGGATGTGTGTGTATGTGTGTGTGTGGGGGGGGTTGTGTACGGATGTGTGGGTGGGTAGGTATGGATGTGTGGGTGGGTAGGTATGGATGTGTGTGTGTGAGGGGTGGGGGGTGAATGTGTATGTGAGGGGTGGGGGGGTGAATGTGTATTTGCACACTCTGCTAACAACAGAAAAATATTGTATTAAAAGATGAAAATGCGCCTTATCTATATTTTTAGATAGCAATATATGAACAACATGTGATCAAAGCGCTGAAATATCCAAACTGTCAGGTTTTTCCTTTGGGTGGGAGAATAGAATAATGATAGCACAGTTGATAAAGCTCTCAGTTTATTGACAGACGATCTAACATCAATCATTTGATCAGACGACATGTTAACTGCTCCCTCCCCCCCACCCCCATCCCTCATCCCCCTCCCCGCACACACCGATTCAAACAACAGTAATTGAGCTGATTCCGTAGCCGTATTGCGTAATGTACTATGTGTCTCTCGTCCTATCCAACAGATAGCTTGAAATTGTTCATTTCCATTGAATACAACAGCCTTATGGAGATAAATTTCTTTATGGTAAAAAAGGCGTGTCATCCAAGACGATGATTTTAATCCGCCATCATCGGGACTCTTGTTTTTTTCCACCTGTAGGTTACACGTTGAGTGTCATAGCCACTAGACCACCATGCGTTACTAAAATGCTATAGAAGGAACGAAGTTGATGTCAATCGGCTCTTCCTTATTATTTAAGTGATTAGTTCTCATTTAAATATATCTAGTAGCCTATGAATATTAATGGTTACAGGCATTTTAACGTGTTGATATATTTAATCTGACTAGGGAATATTTTGAGTATTTAATCTAAACACATAGCATCAGTAGATAAATATGACAAATATAGTATTGTAATAAATACTGGATGACCTTAAATAAGGTGGGACGTGTAAAATGGGAAACGTTCAAACAATTGGATTGAGTATCCGTTTTAATGTCTACATCTTGAATAAAACAATTATATTTCCGTGTTCAGATCCTGTTTTAATAAAACAAATAGAAATAACACCGACATTATGGTTCAAATTGTCCATTGATGTTCACCCAGCATTGATTGGATGATAAGATGAAATTTAAGTATTGCAGAAAGTACCGTAATTGGGATTTAATTAATTTTTTTTTTAATTGAGGGCGTCCCATTGGACAAAGGCATTCCGAGATTTTGATTCTGCTGGAATGTAAAGGAAATTATCGGATAGCTGGGTTTGTTTGACCGTGTTGAATTACATTTGTCTTAGAGTTGCGTCCTATCCAAAGGGTGGCAAGAAGATTTTATGTTGTTTAATACAAAAATAAAGAATTAATGAAACCAAAATTCCTTTTATTCATCTCATGGCAAAATTATCTTTAGGGTCTATTCCAAGGGAAGACTGGAATAACCCTCGTGTCAGCCGCAGAGCAGCGCCACAAATTGAGCTAGGGCGATGTGACTTGCTCAATGCCACACAACGCAGTGGCGGGTGATCAAACTTGATACCTTTCGTGTACTAAACGAGGACCGTATACCGCTGAGCCACGCTGCTCACGTGACTTGCTTAGGCCACACAAATCGAACTTGATACCTTTCGTGTACGAAGCAAGGACCGTATACCGCTGAGCCACGCTGCCCCAAGTCTGGATTTGTCCTTGCGTCTTGATTAAAATGCTAAAAATAACAACTATTTGACACTTGAAGGTCATACATACAACTGTTCAGGATATAACAATGATAAAATGCTTTATACAGTAGTGTGTAATAATATAATTCATATGTCGTGAATCCATTGTGTACTCAGAAGTGTTTTATATGAAATGATAGACTAGACTATCCATAGTCAGGTTTTATTATCTATTGTATCCAGCAAAGAATATATAAACGTGGATTAATCAAAAGGTCATCATCATCATCAACATCATCATCATCACCATCATCATACATCATCATCATCATCATCATCATCATCATCATCATCATCATCATCATCCGTCATCATCATCATCATCATCATCATCACATCATCATCATCATCATCACTCATCTCTAATCCCATACCAAATAATTTATTCCAGATCTGTCCCCAGTAGCCTTTAGCTACGGCTACAATAAAAACGAAAACAAAGAGTAATTACTGGACAGACCCTTCTATTCACGTATCGAATCATGGATCTGGGTGGACAATTTAATCCATCCACAGGGATATTCACGGCACCGATCAAGGGGATTTACGTCTTTCATTTGGTGGTTAGGACTTATAGTACTAACGGTAAGATTGATGTTTTGTGTCATTGTGTGGTGTGAGTTATTTGTGATGACGATTATGATGAAGATGAAAAGAGTGATGATGATGATGATGATGATGATGATGATGATGATGATGATGATGATGATGATGATGATAATAATGATGATGAAGATGATCATTACGACGACGACGATGATGATGATGATGATGATGATGATGATGATGATGATGATGATGATGATGATGATATGATGATGACTATATTACTATATTATTCTTATTATTTATATTATTATTATTATTTATTATTATTATTATTATTATTATTATTGTTATTACTATTATATATTATGATTGATATATTATTACTATTATTATTATTATTATTATTATTATTATTATTATTATTATTATTATTATTATTATTATATTATAATTGGATATTATATTACTATTATTATGATAAATAGCTATTCTCAACGATATAATCCCATCGGCAGGAGTTTCTGTCGATTTAGCTGTCTTTTATAACTGCCAGCGGTATTAAACTAGTCTACGAAAACGTTTCTAGCATTGTCTAAAAATGATATTCTGTTTCTTTCTAATAATTTTTAATCTGTTTGATTAGTGTTGATGGAAATATAGGTTAAAGTGATTCAATTTAAATACCTTTAATTTGAAATAACGTGTTAAATAATCCAAGTTTTACCCGCCTGCCACCCACTATAGTTTGGTATCAACATTTGAGTCGAATCCGTTGTTTGATTTAAATTCATGTTGTTGACAAACCGATCGCTCCAAATTCCAAATCCTTCTTGAAAACATTAGCTGTAAATGTTGTGTCGTGAATGATAGATTGTTCTAAATAAATAAATGAATTAATCGTTATATAAAAAAATAATTCAATTCCCTCATTTGTCCCGTAGATGAAATATGTATTTAGTGTCTAATTAAATTTAACACCGGGATAATCCAGAATTCAGCAGCAGGGTAGCGCCGCACTCTTCTAGACTAGCGAAGTGACTTGCACAATGCCATGTAGCGAGCGGGTATTCCAACCCGATACCATTCCAGCACGAAGCAAAGACCGTACCACTGAGCCACACCCCCTTTCATAGAAATTCCACAATTTCTAGTTCAACGAATTAATAATTATAACATGTTATATTTTGATTCAAAATGGAGTTTTCGGCCATTTCAAACGCGACCAAAAAAGTCCAAAGTTCAAGGTTGCATAATTTTCTAATGTCCCTATCATGTTGATTGTGATATCAAAAGTCTTTGAATTATATTTACTTTCCATAACAGGAAATATATTTGGTGTATGTTTGATTTGAGTAATCTGATTGAAATAGCTGTTTTTAATCATAATATTATTACATAATAGTGCAGCCATGTGGTCTAGTGGTGTGATACTCGTCTTTGGATGCGAAGGTTGGGGTGGGAGTCCTGCATTGAGCGTCGATCGGTTCGTTCCTCAGAGATCGGTTTCGACTAATATTCTCTCGCTGTACTCAGGTGTAAATTGAGTATGTAGCCTGTAAGACCGTTGTCGGTGTCTAAAATATTGTAAAAGTGTCTAACACGTGTCATGTCTCGCCTTACATGTTAACAGTTGTTGTTGGCTTGGGATCCATTGGAAAGCGCTTTGAACACATTTAGCAGATTTACCCCAAGAGGACGAGTATTCAACTGTCATTATCATTATTATTATTATTATTATTATTATTATTATTATTATTAATTATTATTATTATTTATTATCATTATCATCATCATCATATTATTATTATATTATTATTATTATTATTTATTATTATTAATATTATTATTATTATTATTATTATTATTATTATTATTTTATTATTATTATTTATTATTATTATTATTTATTATTATTATTATTATTATTATTATTATTTTCTTTGATATTATTTTCTTTGTTATTATTACTTGAATTACCGATAACGGCAACATTTCGAAATTTATCACCAAGGTCATCATTCCTCTCAAGGTCACACTTTCATCAGGTCAAACTCATCCTATTAAGCATAAATCATTACCCATTATATCATCGTCACCATCATTTGTTTTTACATTATTACGACAACGAAACCCGTTGAATTCATTCCGTATGACAATAAAGCCAGTATGACCACAGTAAGTCTCTATATCTCATTGTATAGACTAGTCCGTGCGGCTATGTGGTCTAGTGGTATGACAATTTTCTTTCGGATCGAGGTCCTGGGTTCGAGTCTCGCTCTATGCATAGTTTGAGTCCTTGAAGAAGGCTCTTTGCTCACATTTGTTCACCTTACTCAGGTATAAAATGTGTACCTGGTAGTTAACAGCGTTGTCCCTGTCAAAAAAATATAATATCGCCTAACAGGTGTCATGTTCCGTCCTACAGTTAAATGTTTGCTGTTGACTACGAACCCTTGTAAAGCGCCTTGAGCACTTTATTAGATGTTGCGCTATATAAAATCTCAATTTAATAAAAAATTGCAAGAGTGTGATGTTTTGTTACAATTATTATACACACACACACCAACAAACACACACACACACACATACACACCCCAACATACACACATACAAACATCTACATTTATTTCTTACAGATGGACCCGAGTCATTTGATGTCTGTAAACAGACGATTGCCACGCTGTACTCCCATGACAATGACTACCAAAGACCAGCATCAGTGAGTACGGCGGTCTTGTTGGACAAAAGGACAGACCGTCAGGCCTGTGGTGAGAGCACGAACAGAGATTCCATATATCCCATTTATCACTATCTCCTATTTTACTGGATATCTATTGAAACCCATTTAAATCCAGTCATCAATGGTGTCCGTTTTCTGATAATCCTGGTTTGAAATCATCACCAAACTCCAACATCAACACCACATCTCATTATATCATCATCATTATGGTCGTCGTAGTCGTCGTTACCGTATCATCATCATCACATCATCATCATCATCATCATCATCTCATCATCATCATCATCATCATCATATATCATCATATATCATCATATCAACATCATCATCATCTTTATCATCATCATTTATCATCATATCATCATTATCATCATCATCATCTCATCATCATCATATCATCATCACATACCTCATCCATTCATCAATCATCTTCATCATCATCACATCATCATATCACAACATATCATCACACATCATTATCTTCAATCATCATCTCTCACCTCAT